>NW_021196139.1:0-90374 GCF_002162155.2 Triticum dicoccoides
TGAATGATGAGGACATCAATACAATTGTTACACCCACAGCCCCTGCTGCTATACATACTGGACCAATTACTAGAGCTCGTGCACGCCAACTAAATTACCAGGTACTTTCGTTTCTTGGTAATGATTCTAATGTTCATGAGAATATGATGCTGCCTAAATTGGATACATTTGTTTTGCTTACAAATGAAGGGCCTAGCTTGGAGAAGGATGAACATTGGAGCAAGAACAAGCATGGAGATGATGGCATGCGCAAGGGAAACAAGAACGGAGTTACAAGTGATGATTTCAGGACTTTGAAGCCACCATAATGGGTGCATGAAGCCTTGGACGAAATATACAAGATGCCACTTCATAAATTTCGTCCCGAGGCTATTTTAGGTGCTGCGTCACCTTATTATTGGGCCAGGCCCATGTAATTTCGAAATACATAAGTATAGGCAGCATCATATTCTCATGAACATTAGAATCATTACCAAGAAACGAAAGTACCTGGTAATTTAATTGGCGTGCACGAGCTCTAGTAATTGGTCCAGTATGTATAGCAGCAGGGGTTGTGGGTGTAACAATTGTATTGATGTCCTCATCAATGATGAGTATGCGGGCAATTATGAGGATGAGGTTGATCAAAATCAGATCTACGAGCAGCCACCAGCACCACCACCAGCAGGTCGACCTCAGGTATATATTCCTAATGGTAGGCCTGCACCACCATCTCAGGTACGAGATGATGTCCATATTCCTAAACTAAAATTGAATATTCCACCATTTGAGGGTAGATATGTTCCTGATATATATCTTACTTGGGAGTTAGAAACTGAACAACGATTTACATGTTTACAATATCCTGAGGAGAGACGAGTTGCTGCTACTGTTTGTGCTTTCACTAGTTTTGCATGTGTATGGTGGTCTGAACATTGTAGATTATATCCTATTCCAATTACTTGGGCTGCTTTGAAAACTGCTATGCGTACGCGTTGGGTTCCACCATATTATCAACGTGAATTGCTTCAAAAATTGCAGCGTTTAAGACAAGGAAAAAATTCTCTAGAAGAATATTATCAGGAATTACAAACTGGCATGATTAGATGTGGTATTGTTGAGGAGAATGAAGCTATGCTTGCACGTTTTCTGGGTGGATTAAATAGAGAGATTCAGACCATTCTAGACTATAAGGAGTATACTAATATCACTCGTTTATTCCATCTGGCTTGTAAAGCTGAACGTGAAGTGCAGGATCGACAAGCATTGGGGCGAACTAACTTTTCTGCAGGCCGACCTTCATCATGGACACCACGTGCATCTTCTACTTCAACTGCACCAGCACCTCCATCAGGTGCCACCTCCAGCCGTGATACAAGAAAACAGGCACAACCACCATTATCTGCCAAGAGCGCACCTGCGGGGCCTACACAGCGTTCTTCTTCTTCCATAGCATCAACAGGGCACACAAGTGATATTATTTGTCGTCGTTGTAAGGGAGGAGGTCATTATGCGAGAGAATGCAAATCTCCGCGTGTGATGATTGCTACCGCGGATGGTGGATATGAGTCCGCTAGTGACTATGATGAGGAGACATTAGCTCTTATTACACGTGAAGAACATGGTGGAGATGATTCTGATCATGAGACGCAATACATGGCTCCTGAAGACGCTGACAGGTATGAATGTTTAGTTGCTCAACGTGTTTTGAGTGTGCAGGTCACACAAGCTGAGCAAAATCAGAGGCACAATTTGTTCCGTACCAAGGGAGTTATGAAGGAACGTTCTGTGCGCGTCATAATAGACGGAGGGAGCTGCAACAACTTGGCTAGCATGGAGATGGTGGAGAAGCTTTCTCTCACCACAAGACCACATCCACATCCTTACTACATCCAATGGTTCAACAACAGCGGCAAGGTTAAGGTAACACGTACTGTTCGTGTGCATTTTTGTATCTCTACATATGCTGATTATGTTGATTGTGATGTGGTACCTATGCAAGCATGTTCCTTATTACTTGGTAGACCATGGCAATTTGATAAAAATTCTGTACACCATGGTAGAAACAATCACTATACTCTTGTTCATAAGGATAAAAATATTACTTTGCTTCCTATGACTCCTGATTCCATTTTGAAAGATGATATTAATAGAGCTAATAAAGCAAAACAGGAGACGAATAAGAGTGAAAATCATATTGTGGCAAAAGAATTTGAGCAAGAAATGAAGCCTAATAATAAACCATCTAGTGTTGCTTCTGAAATTAAATTGAAAAGTGCATGTTTATTTGCCACCAAATCTGATATTGATGAGCTAGATTTCAGCAAATCTGTTTGCTATGCTTTTGTGTGCAAAGAGGCATTATTTTCATTCGAGGACGTGCCTTCCTCTTTGCCTCCTGCTGTCACTAACATTTTGCAGGAGTTCGCTGAAGTCTTTCCACAAGACGTGCCACCGGGATTACCGCCTATTCGAGGGATTGAGCATCAGATTGACTTAATTCCCGGTGCTTCACTGCCAAACCGTGCACCATACCGTACCAATCCAGAGGAGACGAAAGAGATTATGCGCCAAGTACAAGAGCTTCTCGACAAAGGTTATATACGCGAATCCCTTAGTCCTTGTGCTGTTCCTATTATTCTAGTGCCGAAAAAGGATGGTACATCACGTATGTGTGTTGATTGTAGAGGCATTAATAATATTACTATTCGTTATCGTCATCCTATTCCTAGGCTAGATGATATGCTTGATGAATTGAGTGGCTCTACAATATTCTCCAAAGTTGATTTGCGTAGTGGCTACCATCAAATTCGTATGAAATTGGGAGATGAATGGAAAACAGCATTTAAAACTAAGTTTGGATTATATGAGTGGTTAGTCATGCCTTTTGGATTAACTAATGCACCTAGTACTTTCATGAGATTAATGAACGAAGTTTTACGTGCTTTCATTGGACGATTTGTGGTAGTTTACTTTGATGACATATTGATTTATAGCAGATCTTTGGAGGAACATTTGGAACATTTACGTGCTGTTTTTATTGCTCTACGTGATGCACGTTTGTTTGGTAACCTTGGGAAGTGCACCTTTTGCACCGACCGAGTATCTTTTCTTGGCTATGTTGTTACTCCACAGGGAATTGAAGTTGATAAAGCCAAGATTGAAGCTGTTGAGAGTTGGCCGCAGCCCAAAACAGTCACACAAGTGAGGAGTTTTCTTGGCCTCGCTGGATTCTATAGGCGTTTTGTGAGAGATTTCAGCACCATTGCTGCACCTCTCAATGAGCTTACAAAGAAAGATGTGCCTTTTCTTTGGGGTACCGCACAGGAAGAAGCCTTCACGGTATTGAAAGATAAGTTGACACATGCTCCTTTACTCCAACTTCCTGATTTTAATAAGACTTTTGAGCTTGAATGTGATGCTAGTGGAATTGGATTAGGAGGTGTGTTATTACAAGATGGCAAACCTGTTGCATACTTTTCTGAAAAATTGAGTGGGCCTAGTCTGAATTATTCTACTTATGATAAAGAATTATATGCTCTTGTTCGGACTTTAGAAACATGGCAACATTATTTATGGCCCAAAGAATTTGTTATACATTCTGATCATGAATCTTTGAAACATATTAAAAGTCAAGCTAAACTGAATCGTAGACATGCTAAATGGGTTGATGATAGAGGCAAAGGTGTCCCGTCTTTCGATGAGATGGTGGATTTCGCTTTCGTGGAAGTCGACTTTGATGATCCGACTACGAACGTGCGAGGACGTCGCGCCTTAGCAATCGCTAAACCAACTCCGAGAGGTTATTGACCACGCCGGAGCACGATCAACCTGACCACGAGGGTCTGTTTCCTGCGAGCAAACGAAGAACAAGCAAGAAACTAAGATTGCAATCTGGATATTGCGAATATAAGATGAAAGCTTTATTGATCAAGGTGGGGTTCTGTGACGCCTTTGTCTGGTCGTTGAACACAAACGAAGTACGCGAAGTTGCAGCTATGGCGAACTTTTAATCTAAACAAAACCCAAAGTCTAAACGATGCCCTAAGGGCTGTATATATGGAGGAAGAGGGGGGGAATTTCGTGGCCCTTGGTGGAGGGGTCCGAAATCAACCCTATCTCTTGTTTCCCCACACACACGGACTCTAAAAATAGCCTATACTTATGTATTTCGAAATTACATGGGCCTGGCCCAATAATAAGGTGACGCAGCACCTAAAATAGCCTCGGGACGAAATTTATGAAGTGGCATCTTGTATATTTCGTCCAAGGCTTCATGCACCCATTATGGTGGCTTCAAAGTCCTGAAATCATCACTTGTAACTCCGTTCTTGTTCCCCTTGCGCATGCCATCATTTCCATGCTTGTTCTTGCTCCAATGTTCATCCTTCTCCAAGCTAGGCCCTTCATTTGTAAGCAAAACAAATGTATCCAATTTAGGCAGCATCATATTCTCATGAACATTAGAATCATTACCAAGAAACGAAAGTACCTGGTAATTTAGTTGGCGTGCACGAGCTCTAGTAATTGGTCCAGTATGTATAGCAGCAGGGGCTGTGGGTGTAACAATTGTATTGATGTCCTCATCATTCATCTTCCTCACCCAAATAAGGCTTCAAATCTGCAATGTTAAAAGTGGGACTAACCCCAAAATCTGCAGGCAGCTCAAGTTTATATGCATTATCATTTATTTTCTCTAACACCTTAAAGGGACCATCAGCACGTGGCATTAACTTTGATTTGCGCAAATCTGGAAATCTATCCTTACGCAAATGTAACCAAACAAGATCTCCGGGTGCAAACACAACATGTTTTCTACCCTTATCTCCAGCAAGTTTATATTTAGCATTCATGTGCTCAATGTTTTCCTTAGTGCTGATGGTCCCTTTAAGGTGTTAGAGAAAATAAATGATAATGCATATAAACTTGAGCTGCCTGCAGATTTTGGGGTTAGTCCCACTTTTAACATTGCAGATTTGAAGCCTTATTTGGGTGAGGAAGATGAATGATGAGGACATCAATACAATTGTTACACCCACAGCCCCTGCTGCTATACATACTGGACCAATTACTAGAGCTCGTGCACGCCAACTAAATTACCAGGTACTTTCGTTTCTTGGTAATGATTCTAATGTTCATGAGAATATGATGCTGCCTAAATTGGATACATTTGTTTTGCTTACAAATGAAGGGCCTAGCTTGGAGAAGGATGAACATTGGAGCAAGAACAAGCATGGAGATGATGGCATGCGCAAGGGAAACAAGAACGGAGTGACAAGTGATGATTTCAGGACTTTGAAGCCACCATAATGGGTGCATGAAGCCTTGGACGAAATATACAAGATGCCACTTCATAAATTTCGTCCCGAGGCTATTTTAGGTGCTGCGTCACCTTATTATTGGGCCAGGCCCATGTAATTTCGAAATACATAAGTATAGGCTATTTTTAGAGTCCGTATGTGTGGGGAAATAAGAGATAGGGTTGATTTCGGACCCCTCCACCAAGGGCCACGAAATTCCACCCTCTTCCTCCATATATACAGCCCTTAGGGCATCGTTTAGACTTTGGGTTTTGTTTAGATTAAAAGTTCGCCATAGCTGCAACTTCGCGTACTTCGTTTGTGTTCAACGACCAGACAAAGGCGTCACAGAACCCCACCTTGATCAATAAAGCTTTCATCTTATATTCGCAATATCCAGATTGCAATCTTAGTTTCTTGCTTGTTCTTCGTTTGCTCGCAGGAAACAGACCCTCGTGGTCAGGTTGATCGTGCTCCGGCGTGGTCAATAACCTCTCGGAGTTGGTTTAGCGATTGCTAAGGCGCGACGTCCTCGCACGTTTGTAGTCGGATCGTCAAAGTCGACTTCCACCAAAGCGAAATCCACCATCTCATCGAAAGACGGGACACCTCGCCTCTATCAAGTGGTATCAGATTTCCAGGTTGCTCGGTGAGATTTTACAGTTTTTCGTAGTTTAGATCGAGTCTGTTCTTCATACCTATAGTCCACGAAAAAGCCACAAAAAAATTAGGGTTAGTTCATCATATCCGAACCAATCTGAGCCTTGCATAATCTTTTTAGGGTTTTGCTTTGTTGAATTTGCGGTTGCATCATCGTGTCTAGTTGCTGGTCTTAGAGTCTAGTCTTTTAGAGTTTCGAGTTCTGGTCATAAGTTGTCACGCCGCCGCCGCACCATCATCATCGCCCCTGCCATCTACCACCACCGCTCCGAATTCGTATCCATATACCACCACCAATCCGTGCCCATATACCACCACCGATCCATATCCATATACTACCACCGCTACCACCACCGCTGCCATATACCACCACCATATATCCACCACCAATACGAGTTCCTTGCTTATTAGGTTTGTTTTCGGGATCCATCTAGATTCCGATTCGTGTTTCCTTGCCGGAGTAGGTTTCGGAAAAAAAAAAGAGTCGGGTAGCCACGCTCCGTTTAGGCCCAAAATTTTTCGAAAACGCATTTTTCGAAAAAAATTCTGGCTATCCTATTTTTAGGTGTTTCTGAGTGTTTTGAGACAGGTGCCATTATAGGAAGTTTTTTTTGACCCGTTTCCAGTTTTTGGGTCCGGGCAGTCGAAAAAAAAAAATTGGTCGAAAAAAAAATTTCGTGCCCATCCTGTCAGTTTGAGCTAGGAAGAGTTTTGAGACACTCGCCATTATAGTGATTTCTCGCAAAAAAAAAGAGCGAAAAAAAATTCAGAGTGTGCTTCTCCCTTGTTTACGTGCCGCGCCGTGATTTTGTTAGTGTTCTAGGCTCGCGTCTCTAGCACAGTCTAGCCTAGGACCAGCACAGTACCGTCGTTGAGCGTTTATTCAACTTTGCATCTCTGAATTGATTATTGCTGACCCTTTTTGCTACCATATTATAAGCCTTCCCAGCTCCACATACATCTACGTCGTGCGTTTGACTCTCCCTGGTAATCGCTCTATCCAAGCTTTGAGAGTTTTTGACTACAACGGTTGCCGATCACCGCCTGCTGCTGGGTAAGAACTGGTAAGAATTTGAGATTTGTTTGGCGGATTTGTGATACCCACCACCACCACTTGTTCGTAGTCTGTAGGATCATATTCTTGTGTGTTTCTATTGCTGCTAACCATGCCAGGATCACAAGCCGACGAGATTGACTGGGAGAATTTATCGAACAAGGAGCTTCATGATAAGTTTCAGCAAATGATGACTGAACAGGTGCAAGATGTGCTGAACAATTTTGAAGAGGCCATGGAGAAGATCACTGGCCTTGAGAAGACGTTCGAAACAAAGCTCGATAACAAGTTTAATGAATTGCTCGCGCGTCTTCCACCACCACCACCCGCTGCACCTAACGCACCTTTCCAACAACAACAACAACAATGACTACCTCCACGTCGCGAAGCAGACCTCCGCCGAGCAAGCCGTGTTCCTCTTGCGTTTGGCCAAACTGTTGGTGCTGCTGTTGATACTTCTGTGGCTCCTGCTGCTGATGCGGAGGAGGATGATTATGTGGGAGATTATGAGGATGAGGTTGATCAAAATCAACACTACGTGCAGCCACCTGTACCACCACCAGCAGGTCGACCTCAGGTATATATTCGTAATGGTAGGCCTGCACCACCACCTCAGGTACGAGATGATGTCCATATTCCTAAACTGAAATTGAATATTCCACCATTTGAGGGTAGATATGTTCCTGATATATATCTTACTTGGGAGTTAGAAACTGAACAACGATTTACATGTTTACAATATCCTGAGGAGAGACGAGTTGCTGCTGCTGTTTGTGCTTTCACTAGTTTTGCATGTGTATGGTGGCCTGAACATTGTAGATTATATCCTATTCCAACTACTTGGGCTGCTTTGAAAACTGCTATGCGTACGCGTTGGGTTCCACCATATTATCAACGTGAATTGCTTCAAAAATTGCAGCGTTTAAGACAAGGGAAAAATTCTGTAGAAGAATATTATCAGGAATTACAAACTGGCATGATTAGATGTGGTATTGTTGAGGAGAATGAAGCTATGCTTGCACGTTTTCTGGGTGGATTAAATAGAGAGATTCAGACCATTTTAGACTATAAGGAGTATACTAATATCACTCGTTTATTCCATCTTGCTTGTAAAGCTGAACGTGAAGTGCAGGATCGACAAGCATTGGGGCGAACTAACTTTTCTGCAGGCCGACCTTCATCATGGACACCACGTGCATCTTCTACTTCAACTGCACCAGCACCTCCATCCCGGTGCCACCTCCAGCCGTGATACAAGAAAACAGGCACAACCACCATTATCTGCCAAGAGCGCACCTGCGGGGTGATAGAGGCAAAGGTGTCCCGTCTTTCGATGAGATGGTGGATTTTGCTTTGGTGGAAGTCGACTTTGACGATCCGACTACGAACGTGCGAGGACGTCGCGCCTTAGCAATCGCTAAACCAACTCCGAGAGGTTATTGACCACGCCGGAGCACGATCAACCTGACCACGAGGGTCTGTTTCCTGCGAGCAAACGAAGAACAAGCAAGAAACTAAGATTGCAATCTGGATATTGCGAATATAAGATGAAAGCTTTATTGATCAAGGTGGGGTTCTGTGACGCCTTTGTCTGGTCGTTGAACACAAACGAAGTACGCGAAGTTGCAGCTATGGCGAACTTTTAATCTAAACAAAACCCAAAGTCTAAACGATGCCCTAAGGGCTGTATATATGGAGGAAGAGGGAGGGAATTTCGTGGCCCTTGGTGGAGGAGTCCGAAATCAACCCTATCTCTTGTTTCCCCACACATACGGACTCTAAAAATAGCCTATACTTATGTATTTCGAAATTACATGGGCCTGGCCCAATAATAAGGTGACGCAGCACCTAAAATAGCCTCGGGACGAAATTTATGAAGTGGCATCTTGTATATTTCGTCCAAGGCTTCATGCACCCATTATGGTGGCTTCAAAGTCCTGAAATCATCACTTGTAACTCCGTTCTTGTTTCCCTTGCGCATGCCTTCATCTCCATGCTTGCTCTTGCTCCAATGTTCATCCTTCTCCAAGCTAGGCCCTTCATTTGTAAGCAAAACAAATGTATCCAATTTAGGCAGCATCATATTCTCATGAACATTAGAATCATTACCAAGAAATGAAAGTACCTGGTAATTTAGTTGGCATGCACGAGCTCTAGTAATTGGTCCAGTATGTATAGCAGCAGGGGCTGTGGGTGTAACAATTGTATTGATGTCCTCATCATCCTCCCCTTCTTGAAATGAAGTCGTCCTCGACGGAAGTTCATCTTCCTCACCCAAATAAGGCTTCAAATCTGCAATGTTAAAAGTGGGACTAACCCCAAAATCTGCAGGCAGCTCAAGTTTATATGCATTATCATTTATTTTCTCTAACACCTTAAAGGGACCATCAGCACGTGGCATTAGCTTTGATTTACGCAAATCAGGAAATCTATCCTTACGCAAATGTAACCAAACAAGATCTCCAGGTGCAAACACAACATGTTTTCTACCCTTATCTCCAGCAAGTTTATATTTAGCATTCATACGCTCAATGTTTTCCTTAGTTAACTCATGCATTTTTAAAATCAATTCAGCACGTTGTTTAGCATCAAAATTAACCTTCTCCGAAGATGGAAGAGGCAACAAATCAATAGGTGCACGAGGTAGGAAACCATACACAACTTCAAAAGGGCACATCTTAGTAGTAGAATGCAATGAACGATTATAAGCAAATTTAATATGAGGCAAGCATTCCTCCCACATTTTCTTATTATTCTTCAAAACAGCCCTAAGCATAGTAGACAACGTTCTATTGACTACTTCAGTTTGTCCATCAGTTTGGGGGTGACAAGTAGTACTAAAAAGCAGTTTAGTCCCCAACTTAGTGATGAGGACATGACTACCTTAGATATGACCAAAAATATTGCATATATGCATATTTGTCAGGTGATTTCTAGTGCAAACTATTCAATAATCTATTTATGTTATCCAGAACAAAAATACTTCACACACTTTTGTGTTTTGTCTAATTGCAGGTGTATGGGACATTTGTACAATCCACATATGAAGATAAGGAAGAAAGAGATGTTTATTTGCTGTCCAAAAAGTTCTCTCACGTCACTTTTGGGCCAAGAAAAGATAGAGTCCAAGTCTCTCACGTTCTGGATTCAGATTCGGACTGCACAGACATACCTGACTCAAAACGCACACAAGTTTTTCATACGGACTCCGAATTGGGTGATTCTTTTTTTGTTGGAAACTAGATTTCGTGCACTTTCCAACCCAATTGGAATCACCTTCAAATTCGTCCGGAGCGTTGAGTTGTGGACGAAACAATCTGATGCTGCAGCAGAATCCGAGTCAAACTACAAGTCCAAAGGTGTTACATCACCTCCACTTGGGCCCATTGGCCTTGTACGACCTAGATTTAGTTTTAGGCTGCCTTGGGACATCCTCCCACCTCCTTGGCCGCCACCCCTTGCTCCTATATAAGTAGATCCATCTAGTAGCTTTTCCTTGGGATTTGTTTAGTTAAAAGTTAGCCATTGCAACTTCGTGTACTTCGTTTGTGTCCAACGACCAGACCAAGACCGCTTACGGATCCCCACCATTATCAATACCTCATATATATTTGCAATATTCAGATTGCTTTATCATATTCTTGCTCGTTCTTCGATTGCTTGCAGGAATAGACCTTCGTGGTCAGGCTGACCGTGCTTCCGGCATCGTCAGTAACCTCAGGAGATTGGTTTAGCGATTGCTAAGGCGCAACGTCGTGCACATTTGTAGTCGGATCGTCAAAGTCGTCTCCACCAAATCGATAGTTATCATCTCATCGAAAGATCGGGACACCCTCGCCTCTATCAGCTGATTATGTTGATTGTGATGTGGTACCTATGCAAGCATGTTCCTTATTACTTGGTAGACCATGGCAATTTGATAAAAATTCTGTACACCATGGTAGAAACAATCACTATACTCTTGTTCATAAGGATAAAAATATTACTTTGCTTCCTATGACTCCTGATTCCATTTTGAAAGATGATATTAATAGAGCTAATAAAGCAAAACAGGAGACGAATAAGAGTGAAAATCAGATTGTGGCAAAAGAATTTGAGCAACAAATGAAGCCTAATAATAAACCATCTAGTGTTGCTTCTGAAATTAAATTGAAAAGTGCATGTTTATTTGCCACCAAATCTGATATTGATGAGCTAGATTTCAGCAAATCTGTTTGCTATGCTTTTGTGTGCAAAGAGGCATTATTTTCATTCGAGGACGTGCCTTCCTCTTTGCCTCCTGCTGTCACTAACATTTTGCAGGAGTTCGCTGACGTCTTTCCACAAGACGTGCCATCGGGATTACCGCCTATTCGAGGGATTAAGCATCAGATTGACTTAATTCCCGGTGCTTCACTGCCAAACCGTGCACCATACCGTACCAATCCAGAGGAGACGAAGGAGATTATGCGTCAAGTACAAGAGCTTCTCGACAAAGGTTATATACGCGAATCCCTTAGTCCTTGTGCTGTTCCTATTATTCTAGTGCCGAAAAAGGATGGTACATCACGTATGTGTGTTGATTGTAGAGGCATTAATAATATTACTATTCGTTATCGTCATCCTATTCCTAGGCTAGATGATATGCTTGATGAATTGAGTGGCTCTACAATATTCTCCAAAGTTGATTTACGTAGTGGATACCATCAAATTCGTATGAAATTGGGAGATGAATGGAAAACAGCATTCAAAACTAAGTTTGGATCATATGAGTGGTTAGTCATGCCTTTTGGGTTAACTAATGCACCTAGTACTTTCATGAGATTAATGAACGAAGTTTTACGTGCTTTCATTGGACGATTTGTGGTAGTTTACTTTGATGACATATTGATTTATAGCAGATCTTTGGAAGAACATTTGGAACATTTACGTGCTGTTTTTATTGCTCTACGTGATGCACGTTTGTTTGGTAACCTTGGGAAGTGCACCTTTTGCACCGACCGAGTATCTTTTCTTGGCTATGTTGTTACTCCACAGGGAATTGAAGTTGATAAAGCCAAGATTGAAGCTATTGAGAGTTGGCCGCAACCCAAAACGGTCACACAAGTGAGGAGTTTTCTTGGCCTCGCTGGATTCTACAGGCGTTTTGTGAGAGATTTCAGCACCATTGCTGCACCTCTCAATGAGCTTACAAAGAAAGATGTGCCTTTTCTTTGGGGTACCGCACAGGAAGAAGCCTTCACGGTATTGAAAGATAAGTTGACACATGCTCCTTTACTCCAACTTCCTGATTTTAATAAGACTTTTGAGCTTGAATGTGATGCTAGTGGAATTGGATTAGGAGGTGTGTTATTACAAGATGGCAAACCTCTAGCATACTTTTCTGAAAAATTGAGTGGGCCTAGTCTGAATTCTTCTACTTATGATAAAGAATTATATGCTCTTGTTCGGACTTTAGAAACATGGCAACATTATTTATGGCCCAAAGAATTTGTTATACATTCTGATCATGAATCTTTGAAACATATTAAAACTCAAGCTAAACTGAATCGTAGACATGCTAAATGGGTTGAATTCATTGAGACTTTCCCTTATGTCATTAAACACAAGAAGGGAAAAGAAAATGTTATTGCTGATGCATTGTCTCGTCGCTATACTATGCTTTCACAACTTGACTTCAAAATATTTGGTTTGGAGACCATCAAAGATCAATATGTGCATGATGCTGATTTTAAAGATGTAATGCAGAATTGTAAAGAAGGAAGAATGTGGAACAAGTTTGTTGTTAACGATGGATTTGTGTTTCGTGCTAACAAGCTATGCATTCCAGCTAGCTCCGTTCGTCTTTTGTTGTTGCAGGAGGCACATGGAGGAGGATTAATGGGACACTTTGGCGTGAAGAAGACGGATGACGTACTTGCTACACATTTCTTTTGGCCAAAGATGAGATGGGATGTTGAGCGTTTTATTGCTCGCTGCAATACATGTCAAAAAGCTAAGTCACGACTCAATCCTCATGGTTTATATATGCCTTTGCCTGTACCTAGTGTTCCTTGGGAGGATATATCTATGGACTTTGTTTTAGGTTTACCTCGAACAAAGAAGGGGAGGGATAGCATATTTGTTGTCGTGGATAGATTCTCGAAAATGGCACACTTTATACCATGTCATAAAAGTGATGATGCTGTTAATGTTGCTGATTTGTTCTTTCGTGAAATTATTCGCTTGCATGGTGTACCAAATACTATTGTTTCAGATCGTGATACTAAATTTCTTAGCCACTTTTGGAGATGTTTATGGGCTAAGTTGGGGACTAAACTGCTTTTTAGTACTACTTGTCACCCCCAAACTGATGGACAAACTGAAGTAGTCAATAGAACGTTGTCTACTATGCTTAGGGCTGTTTTGAAGAATAATAAGAAAATGTGGGAGGAATGCTTGCCTCATATTGAATTTGCTTATAATCGTTCATTGCATTCTACTACTAAGATGTGCCCTTTTGAAGTTGTGTATGGTTTCCTACCTCGTGCACCTATTGATTTGTTGCCTCTTCCATCTTCGGAGAAGGTTAATTTTGATGCTAAACAACAGGCTGAATTGATTTTAAAAATGCATGAGTTAACTAAGGAAAACATTGAGCGCATGAATGCTAAATATAAACTTGCTGGAGATAAGGGTAGAAAACATGTTGTGTTTGCACCTGGAGATCTTGTTTGGTTACATTTGCGTAAGGATAGATTTCCTGATTTGCGCAAATCAAAGTTAATGCCACGTGCTGATGGTCCCTTTAAGGTGTTAGAGAAAATAAATGATAATGCATATAAACTTGAGCTGCCTGCAGATTTTGGGGTTAGTCCCACTTTTAACATTGCAGATTTGAAGCCTTATTTGGGTGAGGAAGATGAACTTCCGTCGAGGACGACTTCATTTCAAGAAGGGGAGGATGATGAGGACATCAATATAATTGTTACACCCACAGCCCCTGCTGCTATACATACTGGACCAATTACTAGAGCTCGTGCACGCCAACTAAATTACCAGGTACTTTCATTTCTTGGTAATGATTCTAATGTTCATGAGAATATGATGCTGCCTAAATTGGATACATTTGTTTTGCTTACAAATGAAGGGCCTAGCTTGGAGAAGGATGAACATTGGAGCAAGAGCAAGCATGGAGATGAAGGCATGCGCAAGGGAAACAAGAACGGAGTTACAAGTGATGATTTCAGGACTTTGAAGCCACCATAATGGGTGCATGAAGCCTTGGACGAAATATACAAGATGCCACTTCATAAATTTCGTCCCGAGGCTATTTTAGGTGCTGCGTCACCTTATTATTGGGCCAGGCCCATGTAATTTCGAAATACATAAGTATAGGCTATTTTTAGAGTCCGTATGTGTGGGGAAACAAGAGATAGGGTTGATTTCAGACCCCTCCACCAAGGGCCACGAAATTCCCCCCCTCTTCCTCCATATATACAGCCCTTAGGGCATCGTTTAGACTTTGGGTTTTGTTTAGATTAAAAGTTCGCCATAGCTGCAACTTCGCGTACTTCGTTTGTGTTCAACGACCAGACAAAGGCGTCACAGAACCCCACCTTGATCAATAAAGCTTTCATCTTATATTCGCAATATCCAGATTGCAATCTTAGTTTCTTGCTTGTTCTTCGTTTGCTCGCAGGAAACAGACCCTCGTGGTCAGGTTGATCGTGCTCCGGCGTGGTCAATAACCTCTCGGAGTTGGTTTAGCGATTGCTAAGGCGCGACGTCCTCGCACGTTCGTAGTCGGATCGTCAAAGTCGACTTCCACCAAAGCGAAATCCACCATCTCATCGAAAGACGGGACACCTCGCCTCTATCATTCGGAGTCCGTATGAAAAACTTGTGTGCGTTTTGAGTCAGGTGTGTCTGTGCAGTCCGAATCTGAATCCAGAACGTGAGAGACTTGGACTCTATCTTCTCTTGGGCCAAAAGTGACGTGAGAGAACTTTTTGGACAGCAAATAAACATCTCTTTCTTCCTTATCTTCATATGTGGATTGTACAAATGTCCCATACACCTGCAATTAGACAAAACACAAAAGTGTGTGAAGTATTTTTGTTCTGGATAACATAAATAGATTATTGAATAGTTTGCACTAGAAATCACCTGACAAATATGCATATATGCAATATTTTTGGTCATATCCAAGGTAGTCATGTCCTCATCATCCTCCCCTTCTTGAAAATAAAGCCGTCCTCGGTGTTGCTTAATCTGAAATGTGGCTAACAAAAGAGACAAGGTGTACATATTGTATATGTATATGTCATCCATTTTTACTTCCCTTGATTTTTGCATATATGACACATGAATAGATGAGTAACTTGCATAGTTCATAAAATCTAAAGCCAAAAAATTAGCACAAGAAGTAGAAGGCATGAAAATATTGCAACTCAGTTTGCACATATAAGTGAAGCTCTTATTCATTTCAAAAGATTGACAATGTTCATCATTAAACCATCCCAACATTGGTGAATAAACCTTACTTGCATCAAATTTACATGCTACAACATGCTTAAATAAGCAAACATGCAATAAGTCATTCAACACAGAATCATCACCAAGATTAGAGGTCATATCAAAATGATTAAACATTGGTTCTTTTGCATCAATAGTTAATTCAATTGGTGCACTCAAAATTGTTGGTATTTCAGTTGTTTGATCACATGGCAAAGTCAAATTATCAATGTAGTCCTCTAAAATAGGTGGTGTGATCAAAGTAGTGGGTAGCTCATCAGATGGTGCATTCAAATTGACAAGGCATTCATCATTCTCATGTAGAGATGGAAGATCAGTACCTTTGTCATTACCTCTTATGATCAACTCAAATGATGTAGCCACTCTCGGGGGCGATGTGTCACATGGTGGAGGTGATGTAGTCCTGACAACAACGGATGTGGTTGTCATAGTATGCCTAGTAGTTGAAGGAACAATCATATCAACTCTTGGAATGTGCACCGTGCGCTTGTTCTCCTCGTGGCCAACACGTCGTTTTATTTCCTGTTCAGCTTTGCAAGCAAGATGAAACAAACGGTCCATAGGATAACACTCTTCATGAATTAGTATCTCTTGAATATCACGGTTTAATCCTCCCCAAAATCTATCCATAAAATCATCTTCACTTTCTCCTAAAGAGGAATGCAACAAGGTAGTTTGTAAATCATCATCATATTTTGTTACAGTTTCACTACCTTGTTTTAAGTGTTGCAACTTCTTAATCATGTCACGAGTATAATAAGCAGGGACGAAAGTATGTCGCATGGCAAGTTTCAAATCATCCCAAGTAGTAGGTATATAATCAGGGTGTAACCGACAATATTCACTCCACCAAACCAAAGCATAACCAGTGAAAGAACCAACCGCAACCTTAACCTTTTTATTTTCATTGAAATTATGGGAAGCAAATATATTTTTTATGTCGAACTCCCATTCAATATATAAAGCAGGTTTAAAACGGCCATTAAATGGTGGTATAGATACATTAACCTGATCATGTGCATTTGGATGTTTGTGCACCTCTCGTGACGGTTGTGGTATTTGCAAAGGTGGTGGCACGTCTCCCGCGATCGACAAAGCCCATGAATTGACTCTGGATCCTGTCATGATTAGTAGAACAAGAAACAAAACCCAAAATAATGTTCCTATAACTACTAGGATGTGGTGGTAAAACGCTCACAGTAAAGCAAATATCAATGTCTTACAAGTTCTTACCATGCAGCAGGCGGTGATCGGCAACCAGCGGTGTCAAGTAACTCCGAATATTGAGTAAAGTGATTGCCAGGGGAGCGTACGTATACACGGTGTAGAAATATGTGGAGCTGGGTTGGCTATATATGGTAGCAAAGGATTAGCAATAATCAATTCAAAGATGCAATGTTGAATAAACGCTCAACGACGGTACTGTGCTGGTCCTAGGCTAGACCGGACTAGAGACGCGAGCCTAGAACACTAATGAGGTCACGGCGTAGCACAACTAGCATCAATGAAGGATACTAAGTAGCTCTTGACAGCAAGATATAAGTGAAGATCACAACGGCAGTGAAGATAATGATGAAAAACAACTGCCAAGCAGGATATACAACAACTCTCTCCCCAACTTTCCTCTTGAAAAGTTTGAGACAATTTTCCGATAAATTCTTTCAAAGAATGCTACTAACTCAAGCTTTCCAATGCAAAAAGAATCACTCAATTTCGAGTTGATATGAGGAGTCAAAGAATTCTAAAACTGGCCTGAAAAATTGGAACAAGTTGTGTTCACGAACTTCGGAGGGCAAAAAGACCTATTTAGAAGCCGATTTTGAGGTGTCAAATATTGAACAAGCTTCTGCAACTATTTAGATGCGGCTCGTCGCTATCTTCAATTTGAGTACTCACGGAGCCAAAACTGACTTCGTATGAGGAAGATACACCTGTTTTACTGAACAGTGCGCAAAACAGATTCCAATCCGAATTCAGGTACGAGATTGATTCTAGATAGATCCAATTTTTTTTTCTTCTCTTTTTTTTTCTCACGCCTTTTTTTTCTTTTTCTTCTCCCTCTTTTTCTTTTTTTCTTTTCTTTTTTCTCTTTTTTTTCTTTATCTTCTTTTTCTCCCTCTTTCCAAGACAAACTAGATAAGATACAGATTCGATCAGGCGAAGATGTGAGTGACCTCAACTATGATTATGACAATAAATAGTGCGTAGCACATGGTGGAAATTGGTGGATGGGATGGTGGACAGCGGATGGGATAATGATGCAGCGGCTGCGTGACTAATGTGAACAGAACTCGAAACTCTAAAGGAACTAGACACTAAGACCAGCAACTCGACACGGTGATGCAACCGATAATTCAATAATGCAAACAATGAAAAGAAAATTGCAAAGGCTCAGACTGGCTTGGACAAAGGATGAATAGATCTAACTCTTTTTTGTGAATTTTTCTTGGACAATAGGTAAGAAAATAAATCTAATCTAGGAAAACTGGAAATTCTCACCGAGCAACCTGAAAACTGATACCACTTGATAGAGGCGAGGGTGTCCCGATCTTTCGATGAGATGATAACTATCGATTTGGTGGAGACGACTTTGACGATCCGACTACAAACATGCACGACGTTGCGCCTTAGCAATCACTAAACCAATCTCCTGAGGTTACTGACAATGCTGGAAGCACGGTCAGCCTGACCACGAAGGTCTATTCCTGCAAGCAATCGAAGAACGAGCAAGAGTATGATAAAGCAATCTGAATATTGCAAATATATATGAAGTATTGATAATGGTGGGGATCCGGAAGCGGTCTTGGTCTGGTCGTTGGACACAAACAAAGTACACGAAGTTGCAATGACTAACTTTTAACTAAACAAATCCCAAGGAAAAGCTACTAGATGGATCTACTTATATAGGAGCAAGGGGTGGCGGCCAAGGAGGTGGGAGGACGTCCCAAGGCAGCCTAAAACTAAATCTAGGTCGTACAAGGCCAATGGGCCCAAGTGGAGGTGATTTAACACCTTTGGACTTGTAGTTTGACTCGGATTTTGCTGCAGCATCAGATTGTTTCGTCCACAACTCAACGCTCCGGACGAATTTGAAGGTGATTCCAATTGGGTTGGAAAGTGCACGAAATCTAGTTTCCAACCAAAAAAAGAATCACCCAATTCGGAGTCCGTATGAAAAACTTGTGTGCGTTTTGAGTCAGGTGTGTCTGTGCAGTCCGAATCTGAATCCAGAACGTGAGAGACTTGGACTCTATCTTCTCTTGGGCCAAAAGTGACGTGAGAGAACTTTTTGGACAGCAAATAAACATCTCTTTCTTCCTTATCTTCATATGTGGATTGTACAAATGTCCCATACACCTGCAATTAGACAAAACACAAAAGTGTGTGAAGTATTTTTGTTCTGGATAACATAAATAGATTATTGAATAGTTTGCACTAGAAATCACCTGACAAATATGCATATATGCAATATTTTTGGTCATATCCAAGGTAGTCATGTCCTCATCACCTTTACTCCAACTTCCTGATTTTAATAAGACTTTTGAGCTTGAATGTGATGCTAGTGGAATTGGATTAGGAGGTGTGTTATTACAAGATGGCAAACCTGTTGCATACTTTTCTGAAAAATTGAGTGGGCCTAGTCTGAATTATTCTACTTATGATAAAGAATTATATGCTCTTGTTCGGACTTTAGAAACATGGCAACATTATTTATGGCCCAAAGAATTTGTTATACATTCTGATCATGAATCTTTGAAACATATTAAAAGTCAAGCTAAACTGAATCGTAGACATGCTAAATGGGTTGAATTCATTGAGACTTTCCCTTATGTCATTAAACACAAGAAGGGAAAAGAAAATGTTATTGCTGATGCATTGTCTCGTCGCTATACTATGCTTTCACAACTTGACTTCAAAATATTTGGTTTGGAGACCATCAAAGATCAATATGTGCATGATGCTGATTTTAAAGATGTAATGCAGAATTGTAAAGAAGGAAGAATGTGGAACAAGTTTGTTGTTAACGATGGATTTGTGTTTCGTGCTAACAAGCTATGCATTCCAGCTAGCTCCGTTCGTTTTTTGTTGTTGCAGGAGGCGCATGGAGGAGGATTAATGGGACACTTTGGCGTGAAGAAGACGGAGGACGTACTTGCTACACATTTCTTTTGGCCAAATATGAGACGGGATGTTGAGCGTTTTATTGCTCGCTGCACTACATGTCAAAAAGCTAAGTCACGACTCAATCCTCATGGTTTATATATGCCTTTGCCTGTACCTAGTGTTCCTTGGGAGGATATATCTATGGACTTTGTTTTAGGTTTACCTCGAACAAAGAAGGGGAGGGATAGCATATTTGTTGTCGTGGATAGATTCTCGAAAATGGCACACTTTATACCATGTCATAAAAGCGATGATGCTGTTAATTTTGCTGATTTGTTCTTTCGTGAAATTATTCGCTTGCATGGTGTGCCAAATACTATTGTTTCAGATCGTGATACTAAATTTCTTAGCCACTTTTGGAGATGTTTATGGGCTAAGTTGGGGACTAAACTGCTTTTTAGTACTACTTGTCACCCCCAAACTGATGGACAAACTGAAGTAGTCAATAGAACATTGTCTACTATGCTTAGGGCTGTTTTGAAGAATAATAAGAAAATGTGGGAGGAATGCTTGCCTCATATTGAATTTGCTTATAATCGTTCATTGCATTCTACTACTAAGATGTGCCCTTTTGAAGTTGTGTATGGTTTCCTACCTCGTGCACCTATTGATTTGTTGCCTCTTCCATCTTCGGAGAAGGTTAATTTTGATGCTGAACAACGTGCTGAATTGATTTTAAAAATGCATGAGTTAACTAAGGAAAACATTGAGCGCATGAATGCTAAATATAAACTTGCTGGAGATAAGGGTAGAAAACATGTTGTGTTTGCACCTGGAGATCTTGTTTGGTTACATTTGCGTAAGGATAGATTTCCTGATTTGCGCAAATCAAAGTTAATGCCACGTGCTGATGGTCCCTTTAAGGTGTTAGAGAAAATGAATGATAATGCATATAAACTTGAGCTGCCTGCAGATTTTGGGGTTAGTCCCACTTTTAACATTGCAGATTTGAAGCCTTATTTGGGTGAGGAAGATGAACTTCCGTCGAGGACGACTTCATTTCAAGAAGGGGAGGATGATGAGGACATCAATATAATTGTTACACCCACAGCCCCTGCTGCTATACATACTGGACCAATTACTAGAGCTCGTGCACGCCAACTAAATTACCAGGTACTTTCGTTTCTTGGTAATGATTCTAATGTTCATGAGAATATGATGCTGCCATATTGGATACATTTGTTTTGCTTACAAATGAAGGGCCTAGCTTGGAGAAGGATGAACATTGGAGCAAGAACAAGCATGGAGATGATGGCATGCGCAAGGGGAACAAGAATGGAGGTACAAGTGATGATTTCAGGACTTTGAAGCCACCATAATGGGTGCATGAAGCCATGGACGAAATATACAAGATGCCACTTCATAAATTTCGTCCCGAGGCTATTATAGGTGCTGCGTCACCTTTTTATTGGGCCAGGCCCATGTAATTTCGAAATACATAAGTATAGGCTATTTTTAGAGTCCGTATGTGTGGGGAAACAAGAGATAGGGTTGATTTCGGACCCCTCCACCAAGGGCCACGAAATTCCCCCCTCTTCCTCCATATATATAGCCCTTAGGGCATCGTTTAGATTTTGGGTTTTGTTTAGATTAAAAGTTCGCCATAGCTGCAACTTCGCGTACTTCATTTGTGTTCAACGACCAGACAAAGGCGTCACAGAACCCCACCTTGATCAATAAAGCTTTCATCTTATATTCGCAATATCCAGATTGCAATCTCAGTTTCTTGCTTGTTCTTCATTTGCTCGCAGGAAACAGGCCCTCGTGGTCAGGTTGATCGTGCTCCGGCGTGGTCAATAACCTCTCGGAGTTGGTTTAGCGATTGCTAAGGCGCGACGTCCTCGCACGTTCGTAGTCGGATCGTCAAAGTCGACTTCCACCAAAGCGAAATCCACCATCTCATCGAAAGACGGGACACCTTTGCCTCTATCAGGGTAGATATGTTCCTGATATATATCTTACTTGGGAGTTAGAAACTGAACAACGTTTTACATGTTTACAATATCCCGAGGACAGACGGGTTGCCTCTGTTGTTTCTGCTTTCACTAGTTTTGCATGTGTATGGTGGTCTGAACATTATAGTTTATATCCTATTCCAGCTACTTGGGCTGCTTTGAAAACTGCTTTGGTTCCACCATATTATGACGAGGACATCAATACCATTGTTACACCCATAGCCCCTACTGCTACATATACGGGACCAATTACTAGAGCTCGCGCACGCCAATTAAATTATCAGGTACTTTCGTTTCTTGGTAATGATTCTAATGTTCATGAGAATATGATGCTGCCTAAATTGGATACATTTGTTTTGCTTACAAATGAAGGGCCTAGCTTGGAGAAGGATGAACATTGGAGCAAGAACAAGCATGGAGATAATGCCATGCGCAAGGGGAACAAGAACGGAGTTACAAGTGATGATTTCAGGACTTTGAAGCCACCATAATGGGTGCATGAAGCCTTGGACGAAATATACAAGATGCCACTTCATAAATTTCGTCCCGAGGCTATTATAGGTGCTGCGTCACCTTTTTATTGGGCCAGGCCCATGTAATTTCGAAATACATAAGTATAGGCTATTTTTAGAGTCCGTATGTGTGGGGAAACAAGAGATAGGGTTGATTTCGGACCCCTCCACCAAGGGCCACGAAATTCCCCCTCTCTTCCTCCATATATACAGCCCTTAGGGCACCGTTTGCTGATGGTCCCTTTAAGGTGTTAGAGAAAATAAATGATAATGCATATAAACTTGAGCTGCCTGCAGATTTTGGGGTTAGTCCCACTTTTAACATTGCAGATTTGAAGCCTTATTTGGGTGAGGAAGATGAACTTCCGTCGAGGACGACTTCATTTCAAGAAGGGGAGGATGATGAGGACATCAATACAATTGTTACACCCACAGCCCCTGCTGCTATACATACTGGACCAATTACTAGAGCTCGTGCATGCCAACTAAATTACCAGGTACTTTCATTTCTTGGTAATGATTCTAATGTTCATGAGAATATGATGCTGCCTAAATTGGATACATTTGTTTTGCTTACAAATGAAGGGCCTAGCTTGGAGAAGGATGAACATTGGAGCAAGAGCAAGCATGGAGATGAAGGCATGCGCAAGGGAAACAAGAACGGAGTTACAAGTGATGATTTCAGGACTTTGAAGCCACCATAATGGGTGCATGAAGCCTTGGACGAAATATACAAGATGCCACTTCATAAATTTCGTCCCGAGGCTATTTTAGGTGCTGCGTCACCTTATTATTGGGCCAGGCCCATGTAATTTCGAAATACATAAGTATAGGCTATTTTTAGAGTCCGTATGTGTGGGGAAACAAGAGATAGGGTTGATTTCGTACTCCTCCACCAAGGGCCACGAAATTCCCCCCTCTTCCTCCATATATACAGCCCTTAGGGCATCGTTTAGACTTTGGGTTTTGTTTAGATTAAAAGTTCGCCATAGCTGCAACTTCGCGTACTTCGTTTGTGTTCAACGACCAGACAAAGGCGTCACAGAACCCCACCTTGATCAATAAAGCTTTCATCTTATATTCGCAATATCCAGATTGCAATCTTAGTTTCTTGCTTGTTCTTCGTTTGCTCGCAGGAAACAGACCCTCGTGGTCAGGTTGATCGTGCTCCGGCGTGGTCAATAACCTCTCGGAGTTGGTTTAGCGATTGCTAAGGCGCGACGTCCTCGCACGTTCGTAGTCGGATCGTCAAAGTCGACTTCCACCAAAGCGAAATCCACCATCTCATCGAAAGACGGGACACCTTTGCCTTTATCACAGCTCCACATATTTCTACACCGTGTATACGTACGCTCCCCTGGCAATCGCTTTACTCAATATTCGGAGTTACTTGACACCGCTGGTTGCCGATCACCGCCTGCTGCATGTAAGAACTTGTAAGACATTGATATTTGCTTTACTGTGAGCGTTTTACCACCACATCCTAGTAGTTATAGGAACATTATTTTTGGGTTTTGTTTCTTGTTCTACTAATCATGACAGGATCCAGAGTCAATTCATGGGCTTTGTCGATCGCGGGAGACGTGCCACCACCTTTGCAAATACCACAACCGTCACGAGAGGTGCACAAACATCCAAATGCACATGATCAGGTTAATGTATCTATACCACCATTTAATGGCCGTTTTAAACCTGCTTTATATATTGAATGGGAGTTCGACATAAAAAATATATTTGCTTCCCATAATTTCAATGAAAATAAAAAGGTTAAGGTTGCGGTTGGTTCTTTCACTGGTTATGCTTTGGTTTGGTGGAGTGAATATTGTCGGTTACACCCTGATTATATACCTACTACTTGGGATGATTTGAAACTTGCCATGCGACATACTTTCGTCCCTGCTTATTATACTCGTGACATGATTAAGAAGTTGCAACACTTAAAACAAGGTAGTGAAACTGTAACAAAATATGATGATGATTTACAAACTACCTTGTTGCATTCCTCTTTAGGAGAAAGTGAAGATGATTTTATGGATAGATTTTGGGGAGGATTAAACCGTGATATTCAAGAGATACTAATTCATGAAGAGTGTTATCCTATGGACCGTTTGTTTCATCTTGCTTGCAAAGCTGAACAGGAAATAAAACGACGTGTTGGCCACGAGGAGAACAAGCGCACGGTGCACATTCCAAGAGTTGATATGATTGTTCCTTCAACTACTAGGCATACTATGACAACCACATCCGTTGTTGTCAGGACTACATCACCTCCACCATGTGACACATCGCCCCCGAGAGTGGCTACATCATTTGAGTTGATCATAAGAGGTAATGACAAAGGTACTGATCTTCCATCTCTACATGAGAATGATGAATGCCTTGTCAATTTGAATGCACCATCTGATGAGCTACCCACTACTTTGATCACACCACCTATTTTAGAGGACTACATTGATAATTTGACTTTGCCATGTGATCAAACAACTGAAATACCAACAATTTTGAGTGCACCAATTGAATTAACTATTGATGCAAAAGAACCAATGTTTAATCATTTTGATATGACCTCTAATCTTGGTGATGATTCTGTGTTGAATGACTTATTGCATGTTTGCTTATTTAAGCATGTTGTAGCATGTAAATTTGATGCAAGTAAGGTTTATTCACCAATGTTGGGATGGTTTAATGATGAACATTGTCAATCTTTTGAAATGAATAAGAGCTTCACTTATATGTGCAAACTGAGTTGCAATATTTTCATGCCTTCTACTTCTTGTGCTAATTTTTTGGCTTTAGATTTTATGAACTATGCAAGTTACTCATCTATTCATGTGTCATATATGCAAAAATCAAGGGAAGTAAAAATGGATGACATATACATATACAACATGTACACCTTGTCTCTTTTGTTAGCCACATTTCAGATTAAGCAACGCCGAGGACGGCTTTATTTTCAAGAAGGTGATGAGGACATCAATACAATTGTTACACCCACAGCCCCTGCTGTTATACATACTGGACCAATTACTAGAGCTCGTGCACGCCAACTAAATTACCAGGTACTTTCGTTTCTTGGTAATGATTCTAATGTTCATGAGAATATGATGCTGCCTAAATTGGATACATTTGTTTTGCTTACAAATGAAGGGCCTAGCTTGGAGAAGGATGAACATTGGAGCAAGAACAAGCATGGAGATGATGGCATGCGCAAGGGAAACAAGAACGGAGTTACAAGTGATGATTTCAGGACTTTGAAGCCACCATAATGGGTGCATGAAGCCTTGGACGAAATATACAAGATGCCACTTCATAAATTTCGTCCCGAGGCTATTTTAGGTGCTGCGTCACCTTATTATTGGGCCAGGCCCATGTAATTTCGAAATACATAAGTATAGGCTATTTTTAGAGTCCGCATGTGTGGGGAAACAAGAGATAGGGTTGATTTCGGACTCCTCCACCAAGGGCCACGAAATTCCCCCCCTCTTCTTCCATATATACAGCCCTTAGGGCATCGTTTAGACTTTGGGTTTTGTTTAGATTAAAAGTTCGCCATAGCTGCAACTTCGCGTACTTCGTTTGTGTTCAACGACCAGACAAAGGCGTCACAGAACCCCACCTTGATCAATAAAGCTTTCATCTTATATTCGCAATATCCAGATTGCAATCTTAGTTTCTTGCTTGTTCTTCGTTTGCTCGCAGGAAACAGACCCTCGTGGTCAGGTTGATCGTGCTCCGGCGTGGTCAATAACCTCTCGGAGTTGGTTTAGCGATTGCTAAGGCGCGACGTCCTCGCACGTTCGTAGTCGGATCGTCAAAGTCGACTTCCACCAAAGCGATATCCATCATCTCATCGAAAGACGGGACACCTTTGCCTCTATCAAGTGGTATCAGATTTCCAGGTTGCTCGGTGAGATTTTACAGTTTTTCGTAGTTTAGATCGAGTCTATTCTTCATACCTATAGTCCACGAAAAAGCCAAAAAAAATTAGGGTTAGTTCATCCCATCCGAACCAATCTGAGCCTTGCATAATCTTTTCTGTATTTGCTTTGTTGAATTTGCGGTTGCATCGTCGTGTCCAGTTGCTGGTCTTAGCGTCTAGTCTTTTAGAGTTTCGAGTTCTGTTCACAGGTTGTCACGTCGCCGCTGCCATATATCACCATCGCATCATCATCGTCGCTGTTGCCATATACCACCACCACATATTCACCGCCAATCCGAATCCATATACGCCACCACCTATCCGCGCCATCACGCCAATCCGAGTTCACCTACAACATATATCCGCCACCTGTCCGTGTTCCACCAGATTCATCTCCGCCACCAGTCCGAGTTCCACCAGATTCATCTCCACCACCAGTCCTAGTCCGAGTCCAGTAATTGTTGCATTGTTCTCGATTTCCAGATCACGCGATACTCCGAGTCGTGACAGAGAAGGACTCCCCAACTTCCGAGCCATCCGCATAAGAAAAATAGTTCCAATTTCAAAAAAAAAACTAAGTCTGGAAAATTCTGGCTAGGCAGTTTTTAGACCATTTGTAGACTTTTTCGAAAAAAAATTGTTGCGGAGCAAAAAAAAGAGGAAAAAAAAGTGCAAAAAAAAAGAGAAAAAAAATTCAGAGTGTGCTCCTCCCTTGTTTACGTGCCGCGCCGTGATTTTGTTGGTGTTCTAGGCTCGCGTCTCTAGCACAGTCTAGCCTAGGACCAGCACAGTATCGTCGTTGAGCGTTTATTCAACTTTGCATCTCTGAATTGATTATTGCTGACCCTTTTTGCTACCATATTATAAGCCTTCCCAGTTCCACATACATCTACGTCGTGCGTTTGACTCTCCCTGGTAATCGCTCTATCCAAGCTTTGAGTGTTTTGACTACAACGGTTGCCGATCACCGCCTGTTGCTGGGTAAGAACTGGTAAGAATTTGAGTTTTGCTTGACGGATTTGTGACACCCACCACCACCACTTGTTCGTAGTCTGTAGGATCATATTCTTGTGTGTTTCTATTGCTGCTAACCATGCCAGGATCACAAGCCGACGAGATTGACTGGGAGAATTTATCGAACAAGGAGCTTCATGATAAGTTTCAGCAAATGATGACTGAACAGGTGCAAGATGTGCTGAACAATTTTGAAGAGGCCATGGAGAAGATCACTGGCCTTGAGAAGACGTTCGAAACAAAGCTCGATAACAAGTTTAATGAATTGCTGTGCGTCTTCCACCACCACCACCCGCTGCACCTAACGCACCTCTCCAACAACAACAACAACGACTACCTCCACGTCGCGAAACAGACCTCCGCCGAGCAAGCCGTGTTCCTCTTGCGTTTGGCCAAACTGTTGGTGCTGCTGTTGATACTTTTGTGGCTCCTGCTGCTGATGCGGAGAAGGATGATTATGTGGGAGATTATGAGGATGAGGTTGATCAAAATCAGCACTACGTGCAGCCACCTGTACCACCACCAGCAGGTCGACCTCAGGTATATATTCGTAATGGTAGGCCTGCACCACCACCTCAGGTACGAGATGATGTCCATATTCCTAAACTGAAATTGAATATTCCACCATTTGAGGGTAGATATGTTCCTGATATATATCTTACTTGGGAGTTAGAAACTGAACAACGATTTACATGTTTACAATATCCTGAGGAGAGACGAGTTGCTGCTGCTGTTTGTGCTTTCACTAGTTTTGCATGTGTATGGTGGTCTAAACATTGTAGATTATATCCTATTCCAACTACTTGGGCTGCTTTGAAAACTGCTATGCGTACGCGTTGGGTTCCACCATATTATCAACGTGAATTGCTTCAAAAATTGCAGTGTTTAAGACAAGGGAAAAATTCTGTAGAAGAATATTATCAGGAATTACAAACTGGCATGATTAGATGTGGTATTGTTGAGGAGAATGAAGCTATGCTTGCACGTTTTCTGGGTGGATTAAATAGAGAGATTCAGACCATTCTAGACTATAAGGAGTATACTAATATCACTCGTTTATTCCATCTTGCTTGTAAAGCTGAACGTGAAGTGCAGGATCGACAAGCATTGGGGCGAACTAACTTTTCTGCAGGCCGACCTTCATCATGGACACCACGTGCATCTTCTACTTCAACTACACCAGCACCTCCATCCGGTGCCACCTCCAGCCGTGATACAAGAAAACAGGCACAACCACCATTATCTGCCAAGAGCGCACCTACGGGGCCTGCACAGCGTTCTTCTTCTTCCATGGCATCAACAGGGCACACAAGTGATATTATTTGTCGTCGTTGTAAGGGAGGAGGTCATTATGCGAGGGAATGCAAATATCCGCGTGTGATGATTGCTACCGCGGATGGTGAATATGAGTCCGCTAGTGACTATGATGAGGAGACTTTGGCTCTTATTACACGTGAAGAACATGGTGGAGATGATTCTGATCATGAGACGCAATACATGGCTCTTGAAGACGCTGACAGGTATGAATGTTTAGTTGCTCAACGTGTTTTGAGTGTGCAGATCACACAAGCTGAGCAAAATCAGAGGCACAATTTGTTCCATACCAAGGGAGTTGTGAAGGAACGTTCTGTGCGCGTCATCATAGACGGAGGGAGCTGCAACAACTTGGCTAGCATGGAGATGGTGGAGAAGCTTTCTCTCACCACAAGACCACATCCACATCCTTACTACATCCAATGGTTCAACAACAGCGGCAAGGTTAAGGTAACACGTACTGTTCGTGTGCATTTTAGTATCTCTACATATGCTGATTATGTTGATTGTGATGTGGTACCTATGCAAGCATGTTCCTTATTACTTGGTAGACCATGGCAATTTGATAAAAATTCTGTACACCATGGTAGAAACAATCACTATACTCTTGTTCATTAGGATAAAAATATTACTTTGCTTCCTATGACTACTGATTCCATTTTGAAAGATGATATTAATAGAGCTAATAAAGCAAAACAGGAGACGAATAAGAGTGAAAATCACATTGTGGCAAAAGAATTTGAGCAACAAATGAAGCCTAATAATAAACCATCTAGTGTTGCTTCTGAAATTAAATTGAAAAGTGCATGTTTATTTGCCACCAAATCTGATATTGATGAGCTAGATTTCAGCAAATCTGTTTGCTATGCTTTTGTGTGCAAAGAGGCATTATTTTCATTCGAGGACGTGCCTTCCTCTTTGCCTCCTGCTGTCACTAACATTTTGCAGGAGTTCGCTGACGTCTTTCCACAAGACGTGCCACCGGGATTACCGCGTATTCGAGGGATTGAGCATCAGATTGACTTAATTCCCGGTGCTTCACTGCCAAACCGTGCACCATACCGTACCAATCCAGAGGAGACGAAGGAGATTATGCGTCAAGTACAAGAGCTTCTCGACAAAGGTTATATACGCGAATCCCTTAGTCCTTGTGCTGTTCCTATTATTCTAGTGCCGAAAAAGGATGGTACATCACGTATGTGTGTTGATTGTAGAGGCATTAATAATATTACTATTCGTTATCGTCATCCTATTCCTAGGCTAGATGATATGCTTGATGAATTGAGTGGCTCTACAATATTCTCCAAAGTTGATTTGCGTAGTGGATACCATCAAATTCGTATGAAATTGGGAGATGAATGGAAAACAGCATTTAAAACTAAGTTTGGATTATATGAGTGGTTAGTCATGCCTTTTGGGTTAACTAATGCACCTAGTACTTTCATGAGATTAATGAACGAAGTTTTACGTGCTTTCATTGGACGATTTGTGGTAGTTTACTTTGACGACATATTGATTTATAGCAGATCTTTGGAAGAACATTTGGAACATTTACGTGCTGTTTTTATTGCTCTACGTGATGCACGTTTGTTTGGTAACCTTGGGAAGTGCACCTTTTGCACCGACCGAGTATCTTTTCTTGGCTATGTTGTTACTCCACAGGGAATTGAAGTTGATAAAGCCAAGATTGAAGCTATTGAGAGTTGGCCGCAACCCAAAACGGTCACACAAGTGAGGAGTTTTCTTGGCCTCGCTGGATTCTATAGGCGTTTTGTGAGAGATTTCAGCACCATTGCTGCACCTCTCAATGAGCTTACAAAGAAAGATGTGCCTTTTCTTTGGGGTACCGCACAGGAAGAAGCCTTCTCGGTATTGAAAGATAAGTTAACACATGCTCCTTTACTCCAACTTCCTGATTTTAATAAGACTTTTGAGCTTGAATGTGATGCTAGTGGAATTGGATTAGGCGATGTGTTATTACAAGATGGCAAACCTGTTGCATACTTTTCTGAAAAATTGAGTGGGCCTAGTCTGAATTATTCTACTTATGATAAAGAATTATATGCTCTTGTTCGGACTTTAGAAACATGGCAACATTATTTATGGCCCAAAGAATTTGTTATACATTCTGATCATGAATCTTTGAAACATATTAAAAGTCAAGCTAAACTGAATCGTAGACATGCTAAATGGGTTGAATTCATTGAGACTTTTCCTTATGTCATTAAACACAAGAAGGGAAAAGAAAATGTTATTGCTGATGCATTGTCTCGCCGCTATACTATGCTTTCACAACTTGACTTCAAAATATTTGGTTTGGAGACCATCAAAGATCAATATGTGCATGATGCTGATTTTAAAGATGTAATGCAGAATTGTAAATAAGGAAGAATGTGGAACAAGTTCATCGTTAACGATGGATTTGTGTTTCGTGCTAACAAGCTATGCATTCCAGCTAGCTCCGTTCGTCTTTTGTTGTTGCAGGAGGCGCATGGAGGAGGATTAATGGGACACTTTGGCGTGAAGAAGACGGAGGACGTACTTGCTACACATTTCTTTTGGCCAAAGATGAGACGGGATGTTGAGCGTTTTATTGCTCGATGCACTACATGTCAAAAAGCTAAGTCACGACTCAATCCTCATGGTTTATATATGCCTTTGCCTGTACCTAGTGTTCCTTGGGAGGATATATCTATGGACTTTGTTTTAGGTTTACCTCGAACAAAGAAGGGGAGGGATAGCATATTTGTTGTCGTGGATAGATTCTCGAAAATGGCACACTTTATACCATGTCATAAAAGCGATGATGCTGTTAATGTTGCTGATTTGTTCTTTCGTGAAATTATTCGCTTGCATGGTGTGCCAAATACTATTGTTTCAGATTGTGATACTAAATTTCTTAGCCACTTTTGGAGATGTTTATGGGCTAAGTTGGGGACTAAACTGCTTTTTAGTACTACTTGTCACCCCCAAACTGATGAACAAACTGAAGTAGTCAATAGAACGTTGTCTACTATGCTTAGGGCTGTTTTGAAGAATAATAAGAAAATGTGGGAGGACTGCTTGCCTCATATTGAATTTGCTTATAATCGTTCATTGCATTCTACTACTAAGATGTGCCCTTTTGAAGTTGTGTATGGTTTCCTACCTCGTGCACATATTGATTTGTTGCCTCTTCCATCTTCGGAGAAGGTTAATTTTGATGCTAAACAACGTGCTGAATTGATTTTAAAAATGCATGAGTTAACTAAGGAAAACATTGAGCGTATGAGGACATCAATACCATTGTTACACCCACAGCCCCTACTGCTACATATACGGGACCAATTACTAGAGCTCGCGCACGCCAATTATATTATCAGGTACTTTCGTTTCTTGGTAATGATTCTAATGTTCATGAGAATATGATGCTGCCTAAATTGGATACATTTGTTTTGCTTACAAATGAAGGGCCTAGCTTGGAGAAGGATTGATGAGGACATCAATACAATTGTTACACCCACAGCCCCTGCTGCTATACATACTGGACCAATTACTAGAGCTCGTGCACGCCAACTAAATTACCAGGTACTTTCGTTTCTTGGTAATGATTCTAATGTTCATGAGAATATGATGCTGCCTAAATTGGATACATTTGTTTTGCTTACAAATGAAGGGCCTAGCTTGGAGAAGGATGAACATTGGAGCAAGAACAAGCATGGAGATGATGGCATGCGCAAGGGGAACAAGAACGGAGTTACAAGTGATGATTTCAGGACTTTGAAGCCACCATAATGGGTGCATGAAGCCTTGGACGAAATATACAAGATGCCACTTCATAAATTTCGTCCCGAGGCTATTTTAGGTGCTGCGTCACCTTATTATTGGGCCAGGCCCATGTAATTTCGAAATACATAAGTATAGGCTATTTTAGAGTACGTATGTGTGGGGAAACAAGAGATAGGGTTGATTTCGGACCCCTCCACCAAGGGCCACGAAATTCCCCCCCTCTTCCTCCATATATACAGCCCTTAGGGCATCGTTTAGACTTCGGGTTTTGTTTAGATTAAAAGTTCGCCATCCTATTCCTAGGCTCGATGATATGCTTGATGAATTGAGTGGCTCTACAATATTCTCCAAAGTTGATTTGCGTAGTGGATACCATCAAATTCGTATGAAATTGGGAGATGAATGGAAAACAGCATTTAAAACTAAGTTTGGATTATATGAGTGGTTAGTCATGCCTTTTGGGTTAACTAATGCACCTAGTACTTTCATGAGATTAATGAACGAAGTTTTACGTGCTTTCATTGGACGATTTGTGGTAGTTTACTTTGATGACATATTGATTTATAGCCGATCTTTGGAAGAACATTTGGAACATTTACGTGCTGTTTTTATTGCTCTACGTGATGCACGTTTGTTTGGTAACCTTGGGAAGTGCACCTTTTGCACCGACCGAGTATCTTTTCTTGGCTATGTTGTTACTCCACAGGGAATTGAAGTTGATAAAGCCAAGATTGAAGCTATTGAGAGTTGGCCGCAGCCCAAAACGGTCACACAAGTGAGGAGTTTTCTTGGCCTCGCTGGATTCTATAGGCGTTTTGTGAGAGATTTCAGCACCATTGCTGCACCTCTCAATGAGCTTACAAAGAAAGATGTGCCTTTTCTTTGGGGTACCGCACAGGAAGAAGCCTTCTCGGTATTGAAAGATAAGTTGACACATGCTCCTTTACTCCAACTTCCTGATTTTAATAAGACTTTTGAGCTTGAATGTGATGCTAGTGGAATTGGATTAGGAGGTGTGTTATTACAAGATGGAAAACCTGTTGCATACTTTTCTGAAAAATTGAGTGGGCCTAGTCTGAATTATTCTACTTATGATAAAGAATTATATGCTCTTGTTCGGACTTTAGAAACATGGCAACATTATTTATGGCCCAAAGAATTTGTTATACATTCTGATCATGAATCTTTGAAACATATTAAAAGTCAAGCTAAACTGAATCGTAGACATGCTAAATGGGTTGAATTCATTGAGACTTTCCCTTATGTCATTAAACACAAGAAGGGCAAAGAAAATGTTATTGCTGATGCATTGTCTCGTCGCTATACTATGCTTTCACAACTTGACTTCAAAATATTTGGTTTGGAGACCATCAAAGATCAATATGTGCATGATGCTGATTTTAAAGATGTAATGCAGAATTGTAAAGAAGGAAGAATGTGGAACAAGTTTGTCGTTAACGATGGATTTGTGTTTCGTGCTAACAAGCTATGCATTCCAGCTAGCTCCGTTCGTCTTTTGTTGTTGCAGGAGGCGCATGGAGGAGGATTCATGGGACACTTTGGCGTGAAGAAGACGGAGGACGTACTTGCTACACATTTCTTTTGGCCAAAGATGAGACGGGATGTTGAGCGTTTTATTGCTCGATGCACTACATGTCAAAAAGCTAAGTCACGACTCAATCCTCATGGTTTATATATGCCTTTGCCTGTACCTAGTGTTCCTTGGGAGGATATATCTATGGACTTTGTTTTAGGTTTACCTCGAACAAAGAAGGGGAGGGATAGCATATTTGTTGTCGTGGATAGATTCTCGAAAATGGCACACTTTATACCATGTCATAAAAGCGATGATGCTGTTAATGTTGCTGATTTGTTCTTTCGTGAAATTATTCGCTTGCATGGTGTGCCAAATACTATTGTTTCAGATCGTGATACTAAATTTCTTAGCCACTTTTGGAGATGTTTATGGGCTAAGTTGGGGACTAAACTGCTTTTTAGTACTACTTGTCACCCCCAAACTGATGGACAAACTGAAGTAGTCAATAGAACATTGTCTACCATGCTTAGGGCTGTTTTGAAGAATAATAAGAAAATGTGGGAGGAATGCTTGCCTCATATTGAATTTGCTTATAATCGTTCATTGCATTCTACTACTAAGATGTGCCCTTTTGAAGTTGTGTATGGTTTCCTACCTCGTGCACCTATTGATTTGTTGCCTCTTCCATCTTTGGAGAAGGTTAATTTTGATGCTAAACAACGTGCTGAATTGATTTTAAAAATGCATGAGTTAACTAAGGAAAACATTGAGCGTATGAATGCTAAATATAAACTTGCTGGAGATAAGGGTAGAAAACATGTTGTGTTTGCACCTGGAGATCTTGTTTGGTTACATTTGCGTAAGGATAGATTTCCTGATTTGCGCAAATCAAAGCTAATGCCACGTGCTGACGGTCCCTTTAAGGTGTTAGAGAAAATAAATGATAATGCATATAAACTTGAGCTGCCTGCAGATTTTGGGGCTAGTCCCACTTTTAACATTGCAGATTTGAAGCCTTATTTGGGTGAGGAAGATGAACTTCCGTCGAGGACGACTTCATTTCAAGAAGGGGAGTATGATGAGGACATCAATACAATTGTTACACCCACAGCCCCTGCTGCTATACATACTGGACCAATTACTAGAGCTCGTGCACGCCAACTAAATTACCAGGTACTTTCGTTTCTTGGTAATGATTCTAATGTTCATGAGAATATGATGCTGCCTAAATTGGATACATTTGTTTTGCTTACAAATGAAGGGCCTAGCTTGGAGAAGGATGAACATTGGAGCAAGAACAAGCATGGAGATGATGGCATGCGCAAGGGGAACAAGAACGGAGTTACAAGTGATGATTTCAGGACTTTGAAGCCACCATAATGGGTGCACGAAGCCTTGGACGAAATATACAAGATGCCACTTCATAAATTTCGTCCCGAGGCTATTTTAGGTGCTGCGTCACCTTATTATTGGGCCAGGCCCATGTAATTTCGAAATACATAAGTATAGGCTATTTTTAGAGTCCGTATGTGTGGGGAAACAAGAGATAGGGTTGATTTCGGACTCCTCCACCAAGGGCCACGAAATTCCCCCCTCTTCCTCCATATATACAGCCCTTAGGGCATCGTTTAGACTTTGGGTTTTGTTTAGATTAAAAGTTCGCCATAGCTGCAACTTCGCGTACTTCGTTTGTGTTCAACGACCAGACAAAGGCGTCACAGAACCCCACCTTGATCAATAAAGCTTTCATCTTATATTCGCAATATCCAGATTGCAATCTTAGTTTCTTGCTTGTTCTTCGTTTGCTTGCAGGAAACAGACCCTCGTGGTCAGGTTGATCGTGCTCCGGCGTGGTCAATAACCTCTCGGAGTTGGTTTAGCGATTGCTAAGGCGCGACGTCCTCGCACGTTCGTAGTCGGATCGTCAAAGTCGACTTCCACCAAAGCAAAAACCACCATCTCATCGAAAGACGGGACACCTTTGCCTCTATCATATATGGACACGGATTGGTGGTGGTATATGGATACGGATTCGGTGCGGTGGTGGTAAATGGCAGGGGCGATGATGATGGTGCGGCGGCGGCGTGACAACTTATGACCAGAACTCGAAACTCTAAAAGACTAGACTCTAAGACCAGCAACTAGACACGACGATGCAACCGCAAATTCAACAAAGCAAAACCCTAAAAAGATTATGCAAGGCTCAGATTGGTTCGGATATGATGAACTAACCCTAAAAATTTTTTTGTGGCTTTTTCGTGGACTATAGGTATGAAGAGCAGACTCGATCTAAACTACTAAAAAACTGTAAAATCTCACCGAGCAACCTGGAAATCTGATACCACTTGATAGAGGCAAAGGTGTCCCGTCTTTCGATGAGATGGTGGATTTCGCTTTGGTGGAAGTCGACTTTGACGATCCGACTACGAACGTGCGAGGACGTCGCGCCTTAGCAATCGCTAAACCAACTCCGAGAGGTTATTGACCACGCCGGAGCACGATCAACCTGACCACGAGGGTCTGTTTCCTGCGAGCAAACGAAGAACAAGCAAGAAACTAAGATTGCAATCTGGATATTGCGAATATAAGATGAAAGCTTTATTGATCAAGGTGGGGTTCTGTGACGCCTTTGTCTGGTCGTTGAACACAAACGAAGTACGCGAAGTTGCAGCTATGGCGAACTTTTAATCTAAACAAAACCAAAGTCTAAACGATGCCCTAAGGGCTGTATATATGGAGGAAGAGGGGGGAATTTCGTGGCCCTTGGTGGAGGAGTCCGAAATCAACCCTATCTCTTGTTTCCCCACACATACGGACTCTAAAAATAGCCTATACTTATGTATTTCGAAATTACATGGGCTGGCCCAATAATAAGGTGACGCAGCACCTAAAATAGCCTCGGGACGAAATTTATGAAGTGGCATCTTGTATATTTCGTCCAAGGCTTCATGCACCCATTATGGTGGCTTCAAAGTCCTGAAATCATCACTTGTAACTCCGTTCTTGTTCCCCTTGCGCATGCCATCATCTCCATGCTTGTTCTTGCTCCAATGTTCATCCTTCTCCAAGCTAGGCCCTTCATTTGTAAGCAAAACAAATGTATCCAATTTAGGCAGCATCATATTCTCATGAACATTAGAATCATTACCAAGAAACGAAAGTACCTGGTAATTTAGTTGGCGTGCACGAGCTCTAGTAATTGGTCCAGTATGTATAGCAGCAGGGGCTGTGGGTGTAACAATTGTATTGATGTCCTCATCATACTCCCCTTCTTGAAATGAAGTCGTCCTCGACGGAAGTTCATCTTCCTCACCCAAATAAGGCTTCAAATCTGCAATGTTAAAAGTGGGACTAGCCCCAAAATCTGCAGGCAGCTCAAGTTTATATGCATTATCATTTATTTTCTCTAACACCTTAAAGGGACCGTCAGCACGTGGCATTAGCTTTGATTTGCGCAAATCAGGAAATCTATCCTTACGCAAATGTAACCAAACAAGATCTCCAGGTGCAAACACAACATGTTTTCTACCCTTATCTCCAGCAAGTTTATATTTAGCATTCATACGCTCAATGTTTTCCTTAGTTAACTCATGCATTTTTAAAATCAATTCAGCACGTTGTTTAGCATCAAAATTAACCTTCTCCAAAGATGGAAGAGGCAACAAATCAATAGGTGCACGAGGTAGGAAACCATACACAACTTCAAAAGGGCACATCTTAGTAGTAGAATGCAATGAACGATTATAAGCAAATTCAATATGAGGCAAGCATTCCTCCCACATTTTCTTATTATTCTTCAAAACAGCCCTAAGCATGGTAGACAATGTTCTATTGACTACTTCAGTTTGTCCATCAGTTTGGGGGTGACAAGTAGTACTAAAAAGCAGTTTAGTCCCCAACTTAGCCCATAAACATCTCCAAAAGTGGCTAAGAAATTTAGTATCACGATCTGAAACAATAGTATTTGGCACACCATGCAAGCGAATAATTTCACGAAAGAACAAATCAGCAACATTAACAGCATCATCGCTTTTATGACATGGTATAAAGTGTGCCATTTTCGAGAATCTATCCACGACAACAAATATGCTATCCCTCCCCTTCTTTGTTCGAGGTAAACCTAAAACAAAGTCCATAGATATATCCTCCCAAGGAACACTAGGTACAGGCAAAGGCATATATAAACCATGAGGATTGAGTCGTGACTTAGCTTTTTGACATGTAGTGCATCGAGCAATAAAACGCTCAACATCCCGTCTCATCTTTGGCCAAAAGAAATGTGTAGCAAGTACGTCCTCCGTCTTCTTCACGCCAAAGTGTCCCATGAATCCTCCTCCATGCGCCTCCTGCAACAACAAAAGACGAACGGAGCTAGCTGGAATGCATAGCTTGTTAGCACGAAACACAAATCCATCGTTAACGACAAACTTGTTCCACATTCTTCCTTCTTTACAATTCTGCATTACATCTTTAAAATCAGCATCATGCACATATTGATCTTTGATGGTCTCCAAACCAAATATTTTGAAGTCAAGTTGTGAAAGCATAGTATAGCGACGAGACAATGCATCAGCAATAACATTTTCTTTGCCCTTCTTGTGTTTAATGACATAAGGGAAAGTCTCAATGAATTCAACCCATTTAGCATGTCTACGATTCAGTTTAGCTTGACTTTTAATATGTTTCAAAGATTCATGATCAGAATGTATAACAAATTCTTTGGGCCATAAATAATGTTGCCATGTTTCTAAAGTCCGAACAAGAGCATATAATTCTTTATCATAAGTAGAATAATTCAGACTAGGCCCACTCAATTTTTCAGAAAAGTATGCAACAGGTTTGCCATCTTGTAATAACACACCTCCTAATCCAATTCCACTAGCATCACATTCAAGCTCAAAAGTCTTATTAAAATCAGGAAGTTGGAGTAAAGGAGCATGTGTCAACTTATCTTTCAATACTGTGAAGGCTTCTTCCTGTGCGGTACCCCAAAGAAAAGGCACATCTTTCTTTGTAAGTTCATTGAGAGGTGCAGCAATGGTGCTAAAATCTCTCACAAAACGCCTATAGAATCCAGCGAGGCCAAGAAAACTCCTCACTTGTGTGACCGTTTTGGGCTGCGGCCAACTCTCAATAGCTTCAATCTTGGCTTTATCAACTTCAATTCCCTGTGGAGTAACAACATAGCCAAGAAAAGATACTCGGTCGGTGCAAAAGGTGCACTTCCCAAGGTTACCGAACAAACGTGCATCACGTAGAGCAATAAAAACAACACGTAAATGTTCCAAATGTTCTTCCAAAGATCTGCTATAAATCAATATGTCATCAAAGTAAACTACCACAAATCGTCCAATGAAAGCACGTAAAACTTCGTTCATTAATCTCATGAAAGTACTAGGTGCATTAGTTAACCCAAAAGGCATGACTAACCACTCATATAATCCAAACTTAGTTTTAAATGCTGTTTTCCATTCATCTCCCAATTTCATACGAATTTGATGGTAGCCACTACGCAAATCAACTTTGGAGAATATTGTAGAGCCACTCAATTCATCAAGCATATCATCTAGCCTAGGAATAGGATGACGATAACGAATAGTAATATTATTAATGCCTCTACAATCAACACACATACGTGATGATGAGGACATCAATACAATTGTTACACCCACAGCCCCTGCTGCTATACATACTGGACCAATTACTAGAGCTCGTGCACGCCAACTAAATTACCAGGTACTTTTGTTTCTTGGTAATGATTCTAATGTTCATGAGAATATGATGCTGCCTAAATTGGATACATTTGTTTTGCTTACAAATGAAGGGCCTAGCTTGGAGAAGGATGAACATTGGAGCAAGAACAAGCATGGAGATGATGGCATGCGCAAGGGAAACAAGAACGGAGTTACAAGTGATGATTTCAGGACTTTGAAGCCACCATAATGGGTGCATGAAGCCTTGGACGAAATATACAAGATGCCACTTCATAAATTTCGTCCCGAGGCTATTTTAGGTGTTGCGTCACCTTATTATTGGGCCAGGCCCATGTAATTTCGAAATACATAAGTATAGGCTATTTTTAGAGTCCGTATGTGTGGGGAAACAAGAGATAGGGTTGATTTCGGACCCCTCCACCAAGGGCCACGAAATTTCCCCCCTCTTCCTCCATATATACAGCCCTTAGGGCATCGTTTAGACTTTGGGTTTTGTTTAGATTAAAAGTTCGCCATAGCTGCAACTTCGCGTACTTCGTTTGTGTTTAACGACCAGACAAAGGCGTCACAGAACCCCACCTTGATCAATAAAGTTTTCATCTTATATTCGCAATATCCAGATTGCAATCTCAGTTTCTTGCTTGTTCTTCGTTTGCTCGCAGGAAACAGACCCTCGTGGTCAGGTTGATCGTGCTCCGGCGTGGTCAACAACCTCTCGGAGTTGGTTTAGCGATTGCTAAGGCGCGACGTCTTCGCACGTTCGTAGTCGGATCGTCAAAGTCGACTTCCACCAAAGCGATATCCATCATCTCATCGAAAGACGGGACACCTTTGCCTCTATCAAGGATGAACATTGGAGCAAGAACAAGCATGGAGATGATGCCATGCGCAAGGGGAACAAGAACGGAGTTACAAGTGATGATTTCAGGACTTTGAAGCCACCATAATGGGTGCATGAAGCCTTGGACGAAATATACAAGATCCCACTTCATAAATTTCGTCCCGAGGCTATTATAGGTGCCGCGTCACCTTTTTATTGGGCCAGGCCCATGTAATTTCGAAATACATAAGTATAGGCTATTTTTAGAGTCCGTATGTGTGGGGAAACAAGAGATAGGGTTGATTTCGGACCCCTCCACCAAGGGCCACGAAATTCCCCCTCTCTTCCTCCATATATACAGCCCTTAGGGCACCGTTTAGACTTTGGGTTTTGTTTAGATTAAAAGTTCGCCATAGCTGCAACTTCGCGTACTTCGTTTGTGTTCAACGACCAGACAAAGGCGTCACAGAACCCCACCTTGATCAATAAAGTTTTCAACTTATATTCGCAATATCCAGATTGCAATCTTAGTTTCTTGCTTGTTCTTCGTTTGCTCGCAGGAAACAGACCCTCGTGGTCAGGTTGATCGTGCTCCGGCGTGGTCAATAACCTCTCAGAGTTGGTTTAGCGATTGCTAAGGCGCGACGTCCTCGCACGTTCGTAGTCGGATCGTCAAAGTCGACTTCCACCAAAGCGATATTCATCATCTCATCGAAAGACGGGACACCTTTGCCTCTATCATATTATCAACGTGAATTGCTTCAAAAATTGCAGGGTTTTAGACAAGGAAAAAGTTCCGTAGAAGAATATTACCAGGAGATACAAACTGACATGATTAGATGTGGTATTGTTGAGGAGAATGAAGCTATACTTGCACGTTTTATGGGTGGATTAAATAGAGACATTCAGACCATTCGGGAGTATAAGGAGTATACTAATATCACTGGTTTATTCCATCTTGCTTGTAAAGCTGAAATTGAAGTGCAGGATTGATAGGCATTGGCACGAACTAATTTTTCTGCAAGTCGACCTTCATCATGGACACCGCGTGCATCTTCTATTTCCAGTGTACCAGCACCTCCATCATGTGCCACCTTCAGCCGTGATACAAGAAAGCAGGCACAACCACCACTATTTGCCAAGAGTACACCTGCCGGTCCTGCACAGAGCTCTTCTTCTTACATGGCATCAACAGGGCACACAAGTGATATTATTTGCCATCGTTGTAAGGGAAGAGGTCATTTTTGCGAAAGAATGCAAATCTGAGCGTGTGATGATTGCTACTGAGGATGGTGGGTATGAGTCCGCTAGTGACTATGATGATGAGACTTTGGCTCTTATTACACCTGAAGAACACGATGGAGATGATACTGAACATGAGACGCACTACATGGCTCCTGAAAATGCTGACAGGTATGCATGTTTAGTTGCTCAACGTGTTTTGTGTGTGCAGGTCACACAAGCTGAGCAAAATCAGAGGCATAATTGGTTCCATACAAAGGGAATTGTGAAGGAACGTTCTGTTCGCGTCATTATAGATGGAGGAAGCTGCAACAACTTGGCTAGCACGGAGATGGTAGAGAAGCTATCTCTCACCACAAGACCACATCCACATCATTACTATTCCAATGGTTCAACAACAACGGCAAGTTTAAGGTAACACGTACTGTTCGTGTATATTTTAGTATCTCTACATATGATGAATATGTTAATTGTGATGTGGTACCTATGCAAGCATGTTCCTTATTACTTGGTAGACCATGGGAATTTAATAAAAATTCTGTACACCATGGTAGAAACAATCAGTATACTCTTGTTCGTAAGGATAAAAATATTACTTTGCTTCCTATGACTCCTGATTCCATTTTGAAAGATGATATTGATAGAGCTAATAAAGCAAAACAGGAGAAAAATAAGAGTGAAAATCAGATTGTGGCAAAAGAATTGAGCAACAAATGAAGCCTAATAATAAACCATCTAGTGTTGCTTCTGAAATTAAATTGAAAAGTGCATGTTTACTTGCCACCAAATCTAATATTGATGATCTAGATTTCAGCAAATCTGTTTGCTATGCTTTTGTGTGCAAAGAGGCATTATTATCTTTCGAGGATGTACCTTGCTCTTTGCCTCCTGTTGTCACTAATATTTTGCAGGAGTTCGCTGACGTCTTTCCACAAGAGGTGCCACTGGGATTACCACCCATTCGAGGGATGGAGCATCAGATTGACTTAATTCCCGATGCATCACTACCCAACCGTGCACCATACTGTACCAATCCAGAGGCGATGAAGGAGATTATGCGTCAAGTACAGGAGCTACTCGACAAATGTTATATATGCGAATCTTTTAGTTGTTGTGTTGTTCCTATTATACTAGTGCCAAAAAAGAATGGTTTGTCGCATATGTGTGTTAATTGTAGAGGCATTAATAATATTACTATGCGTTATCGTCATCCTATTCCTAGGCTAGATGATATGCTTGATGAATTGAGTGGCTCTACAATATTCTCCAAAGTTGATTTGCATAGTGGATACCATCAAATTCGTATGAAATTGGGATATGAATGGAAAACAACATTTAAAACTAAGTTTGGATTATATGAGTGGTTAGTCATGCCTTTTGGGTTAACTAATGCTCCTAATACTTTCATGAGAATAATGAATGAAGTTTTACGTGCTTTGATTGGAAGATTTGTGGTAGTCTATTTTGATGATATACTGATGAGAACATGACTACCTTGGATACGACCAAAAATATTGCATACATGTATATTTGTGAGGTGACTTCTAATGCAAACTATGCAATAATTTATTTATGTCATCCAGGACAAAAATACTTCACATACTTTTGTGCCATGTCTAATTGCAGGTGTATGGGACATTTGTACAATCCACATATGAAGATATGGGAGAAAGAGATATTTACTTGCTGTTCAAAAAGTTCTCTCGCGTCACTTTTGGCCGAAGAGAAGATAGAGTTCAAGTCTCTCACGTCCTGGATTCAGATTCGGACTGCACAGACATACCTGACTCAAAATGCCAACAACCTTTTCATACGGACTCCGAATTGGGTGATTCTTTTTTTGTTGGAAACTAGATTTCGTGCACTTTCCAACCCAATCGGATTCACCTTGAAATTCGTACGGAGTGTTGAGTTATGGACAAAACAATCTGATGCTGCAGCAGAATCCGAGTCAAACTACAAGTCCAAAGGTGTTACATCACCTCCAGTTGGGCCCATTGGCCTTGTACGACCTAGGGTTAGTTTTAGGCTGCCTTGGGATGTCCTCCAACCTCCTTGGCCGCCACCCCTTGCTCCTATATAAGTAGATCCATCTAGTAGCTTTTCCCTTGGGGGTTTTGTTTAGATTAAAGTCCGCCATAGCTGCAACTTCGCGTACTTCGTTTTTGTTCAACGACCAGACAAAGGCGTCACAGAACCCCACCTTGATCAATAAAACTTTCATCTTATATTCACAATATTCAGATTGTTTTTATCATATTCTTGCTTGTTCTTCAATTGCTTGCAGAAATAGACCTTCGTGGTCAGGTTGATTGTGCTCCGGTGTGGTCTATAACCTCTCGGAGTTGGTTTAGCGATTGCTAAGGCGCAACGTCGTGCACGTTTGTAGTCGGATCGTCAAAGTCATCTTCACCAAATCGATAGTTATCATCTCATCGAAATACGGGACACCTTTGCCTCTATCAAGTGGTATCAGTTTTCAGGTTGCTCGGTGAGATTTTACAGTTTTTCATAGTTTAGACCGCATCTATTATTTTACAGTTTTTCATAGTTTAGACCGCATCTATTATTTTCCATAAAAAAGTTAGATCTGTTCATCCTTTATCCAAGCCAGCCTGAGCCTTTGCAATTTTCTATTCATTGCTTGCATAGTTGACTTATCGGTTGCATCGGCGTGTCAGTTGCTGGTCTTAGTGTCTAGTTCGTTTAGAGTTTAGAGTTCTGTTCACATTAGTCACGCCGCCGCTGCATCGTTATCCCTTCCGTTGTCCACTACACATCCGTCAATTTCCATCACGTGCTGCCCACCGTTCATTGTCATAATTATAGTTGAGATCGTTCACATCTTGGCTTGATCCAATCTGCATCTTATCTAGTTTGTTTTGGAAGGAGGGAGAGAAAAAAAGACAGAGAAAAAAAAGAGAAAAAAAGAAAAAAAGTCAGAGAAAAAAAAGAGAGAAAGAAAAAGAAAAAGAAAAGTGTGAGGAAAAAAAAGAGAGAAAAAAAACAAAGTTCGGATCTATCTAGACGCAATCTCGTAGCTGAATTCGGATTGTAATCTGTTTTGTGCACTGCTCAGTAAAACAGGCATAACTTCCTCATACGAAGTCCGTTTTAGCTGCACAAGTACTCAAATTAAAGCTAGAGACGAGCTGCATCTAAATAGTTTCAGAATGTTGGTCAATATTTTTCACCTCAAAATCGGCTTCTAAATAGGTATTTTTGCCCTCCGAAGTTCGTGAACACAGCTTATTCCAGTTTTTCGAGCCAGTTTTAGAATTTTTTGACTCCTCATATCAACTCGGAATTGAGTGATTCTTTTTGCATTGGAAAGCTTGAGTTAGTAGCATTGTTTGAAAAAAATTATCAGAAAATTGGCTCAAAATTTTCGAGAGGAAAGTTGGAGAGAGAGTTGTTTTATATCCTGCTTGGTAGTTCTTTTTCATCATTATCTTTACTGCCGTTGTGATCTTCACTTATATCTTGCTGTCCAGAGCTACTTCGTATCCTTTATTGATTCTAGTTGTGCTACATTGTGACCTCATTAGTGTTCTAGGCTCGCGTCTCTAGTCCGGTCTAGCCTAGGACCAGCACAGTACCGTCGTTGAGCGTTTATTCAACATTGCATCTTTGATGAGGACATGACTACCTTGGATATGACCAAAAATATTGCATATATGCATATTTGTCAGGTGATTTCTAGTGCAAACTATTCAATAATCTATTTATGTTATCCAGAACAAAAATACTTCACACACTTTTGTGTTTTGTCTAATTGCAGGTGTATGGGACATTTGTACAATCCACATATGAAGATAAGGAAGAAAGAGATGTTTATTTGCTGTCCAAAAAGTTCTTTCACGTCACTTTTGGCCCAAGAGAAGATAGAGTCCAAGTCTCTCACGTTCTGGATTCAGATTCGGACTGCACAGACATACCTGACTCAAAACGCACACAAGTTTTTCATACGGACTCCGAATTGGGTGATTTTTTTTTGTTGGAAACTAGATTTCGTGCACTTTCCAACCCAATTGGAATCACCTTCAAATTCGTCCGGAGCGTTGAGTTGTGGACGAAACAATCTGATGCTGCAGCAGAATCCGAGTCAAACTACAAGTCCAAAGGTGTTACATCACCTCCACTTGGGCCCATGAGCCTTGTACGACCTAGGGTTAGTTTTAGGCTGCCTTGGGACGTCCTCCCACCTCCTTGGCCGCCACCCCTTGCTCCTATATAAGTAGATCCATCTAGTAGCTTTTTCCTTGGGATTTGTTTAGTTAAAAGTTAGCCATTGCAACTTCGTGTACTTCGTTTGTGTCCAACGACCAGACCAAGACCGCTTACGGATCCCCACCATTATCAATACCTCATATATATTTGCAATATTCAGATTGCTTTATCATATTCTTGCTTGTTCTTCGATTGCTTGCAGGAATAGACCTTCGTGGTCAGGCTGACCGTGCTTCCGGCATCGTCAGTAACCTCAGGAGATTGGTTTAGCGATTGCTAAGGCGCAACGTCGTGCACGTTTGTAGTCGGATCGTCAAAGTCGTCTCCACCAAATCGATAGTTATCATCTCATCGAAAGATCGGGACACCCTCGCCTCTATCACCAGGCCCATGTAATTTCGAAATACATAAGTATAGGCTATTTTTAGAGTCCGTATGTGTGGGGAAACAAGAGATAGGGTTGATTTCGGACCCCTCCACCAAGGGCCACGAAATTCCCCCCTCTTCCTCCATATATACAGCCCTTAGGGCATCGTTTAGACTTTGGGTTTTGTTTAGATTAAAAGTTCGCCATAGCTGCAACTTCGCGTACTTCGTTTGTGTTCAACGACCAGACAAAGGCGTCACAGAACCCCACCTTGATCAATAAAGCTTTCATCTTATATTCGCAATATCCAGATTGCAATCTTAGTTTCTTGCTTGTTCTTCGTTTGCTCGCAGGAAACAGACCCTCGTGGTCAGGTTGATCGTGCTCCGGCGTGGTCAATAACCTCTCGGAGTTGGTTTAGCGATTGCTAAGGCGCGACGTCCTTGCACGTTCGTAGTCGGATCGTCAAAGTCAACTTCCACCAAAGCGATATCCATCATCTCATCGAAAGACGGGACACCTCCGCCTCTATCACGACTCAATCCTCATGGTTTATATATGCCTTTGCCTGTACCTAGTGTTCCTTGGGAGGATATATCTATGGACTTTGTTTTAGGTTTACCTCGAACAAAGAAGGGGAGGGATAGCATATTTGTTGTCGTGGATAGATTCTCGAAAATGGCACACTTTATACCATGTCATAAAAGCGATGATGCTGTTAATGTTGCTGATTTGTTCTTTCGTGAAATTATTCGCTTGCATGGTGTGCCAAATACTATTGTTTCAGATCGTGATACTAAATTTCTTAGCCACTTTTGGAGATGTTTATGGGCTAAGTTGGGGACTAAACTGCTTTTTAGTACTACTTGTCACCCCCAAACTGATGGACAAACTGAAGTAGTCAATAGAAGGTTGTCTACTATGCTTAGGGCTGTTTTGAAGAATAATAAGAAAATGTGGGAGGAATGCTTGCCTCATATTGAATTTGCTTATAATCGTTCATTGCATTCTACTACTAAGATGTGCCCTTTTGAAGTTGTGTATGGTTTCCTACCTCGTGCACCTATTGATTTGTTGCCTCTTCCATCTTTGGAGAAGGTTAATTTTGATGCTAAACAACGTGCTGAATTGATTTTAAAAATGCATGAGTTAACTAAGGAAAACATTGAGCGTATGAATGCTAAATATAAACTTGCTGGAGATAAGGGTAGAAAACATGTTGTGTTTGCACCTGGAGATCTTGTTTGGTTACATTTGCGTAAGGATAGATTTCCTGATTTGCGCAAATCAAAGCTAATGCCACGTGCTGACGGTCCCTTTAAGGTGTTAGAGAAAATAAATGATAATGCATATAAACTTGAGCTGCCTGCAGATTTTGGGGCTAGTCCCACTTTTAACATTGCAGATTTGAAGCCTTATTTGGGTGAGGAAGATGAACTTCCGTCGAGGACGACTTCATTTCAAGAAGGGGAGTATGATGAGGACATCAATACAATTGTTACACCCACAGCCCCTGCTGCTATACATACTGGACCAATTACTAGAGCTCGTGCACGCCAACTAAATTACCAGGTACTTTCGTTTCTTGGTAATGATTCTAATGTTCATGAGAATATGATGCTGCCTAAATTGGATACATTTGTTTTGCTTACAAATGAAGGGCCTAGCTTGGAGAAGGATGAACATTGGAGCAAGAACAAGCATGGAGATGATGGCATGCGCAAGGGGAACAAGAACGGAGTTACAAGTGATGATTTCAGGACTTTGAAGCCACCATAATGGGTGCCTGAAGCCTTGGACGAAATATACAAGATGCCACTTCATAAATTTCGTCCCGAGGCTATTTTAGGTGCTGCGTCACCTTATTATTGGGCCAGGCCCATGTAATTTCGAAATACATAAGTATAGGCTATTTTTAGAGTCCGTATGTGTGGGGAAACAAGAGATAGGGTTGATTTCGGACCCCTCCACCAAGGGCCACGAAATTCCCCCCCTCTTCCTCCATATATACAGCCCTTAGGGCATCGTTTAGACTTTGGGTTTTGTTTAGATTAAAAGTTCGCAATAGCTGCAACTTCGCGTACTTCGTTTGTGTTCAACGACCAGACAAAGGCGTCACAGAACCCCACCTTGATCAATAAAGCTTTCATCTTATATTCGCAATATCCAGATTGCAATCTTAGTTTCTTGCTTGTTCTTCGTTTGCTCGCAGGAAACAGACCCTCGTGGTCAGGTTGATCGTGCTCCGGCGTGGTCAATAACCTCTCGGAGTTGGTTTAGCGATTGCTAAGGCGCGACGTCCTCGCACGTTCGTAGTCGGATCGTCAAAGTCGACTTCCACCAAAGCGATATCCATCATCTCATCGAAAGATCGGGACCCTCGCCTCTATCAAGTGGTATCAGTTTTCAGGTTGCTCGGTGAGAATTTCCAGTTTTCCTAGATTAGATTTATTTTCTTACCTATTGTCCAAGAAAAAGCCACAAAAAAGAGTTAGATCTATTCATCCTTGGTCCAAGCCAGTCTGAGCCTTTGCAATTTTCTTTTCATTGCTTGCATAGTTGAATTATCGGTTGCATCGTCGTGTCGAGTTGCTGGTCTTAGTGTCTAGTTCGTTTAGAGTTTTGAGTTCTGTTCACATTAGTCACGCCACCGCTGCATCATTATCTCTTCCGCTGTCCACCACCCATCCATCAATTTCCACCACGTGCTACCCACCATTCATTGTCATAATAATAGTTGAGATCGTTCACATCTTCACTTGATCCAATCTGCATCTTATCTAATTTGTTTTGGAAAGAGGGAGAAAAAAGAGAGAAAAAAACGAGAAAAAAAAGGAGAAAAAAAAGTCAGAGAGAAAAAAAGGAGAGAAAGAAAAAAAAAGTGTGAGGAAAAAAAAGAGAAGAAAAAAAAACAAAAAAATCGCCACAAACTTTTTCAGAGGAAAGTTGGAGACAAAGTTTTTGATATATCCTGCTTGGCTGTTGTTTCACCTCATTATCTTTACTGCCGTTGTGATCTTCACTTATATCTTGCTGTCCAGAGCTACTTAGTATCCTTCATTGATGCTAGTTGTGCTACGACGTGACCTCATTAGTGTTCTAGGCTCGCGTCTCTAGTCCGGTCTAGCCTAGGACCAGCACAGTACCGTCGTTGAGCGTTTATTCAACATTGCATCTTTGAATTGATTATTGCTAATCTTTTGATACCATATATAGCCAACCCAGCTCCACATATTTCTACACCGTGTATACGTACGCTCCCCTGGCAATCGCTTTACTCAATATTCGGAGTTACTTGACACCGCTGGTTGCCGATCACCGCCTGCTGCATGGTAAGAACTTGTAAGACATTGATATTTGCTTTACTGTGAGCGTTTTACCACCACATCCTAGTAGTTATAGGAACATTATTTTTGGGTTTTGTTTCTTGTTCTACTAATCATGACAGGATCCAGAGTCAATTCATGGGCTTTGTCGATCGCGGGAGACGTGCCACCACCTTTGCAAATACCACAACCGTCACGAGAGGTGCACAAACATCCAAATGCACATCATCAGGTTAATGTATCTATACCACCATTTAATGGCCGTTTTAAACCTGCTTTATATATTGAATGGGAGTTCGACATAAAAAATATATTTGCTTCCCATAATTTCAATGAACATAAAAAGGTTAAGGTTGCGGTTGGTTCTTTCACTGGTTATGCTTTGGTTTGGTGGAGTGAATATTGTCGGTTACACCCTGATTATATACCTACTACTTGGGATGATTTGAAACTTGCCATGCGACATACTTTCGTCCCTGCTTATTATACTCGTGACATGATTAAGAAGTTGCAACACTTAAAACAAGGTAGTGAAACTGTAACAAAATAATTGGAATCACCTTCAAATTCGTCCGGAGCGTTGAGTTGTGGACGAAACAATCTGATGCTGCAGCAGAATCCGAGTCAAACTACAAGTCCAAAGGTGTTACATCACCTCCACCATGTGACACATCGCCCCTGAGAGTGGCTACATCATCTGAGTTGATCATAAGAGGTAATGACAAAGGTACTGATCTTCCATCTCTACATGAGAATGATGAATGCCTTGTCAATTTGAATGCACCATCTGATGAGCTACCAACTACTTTGATCACACCACCTATTTTAGAGGACTACGTTGATAATTTGACTTTGCCATGTGATCAAACAACTGAAATACCAACAATTTTGAGTGCACCCATTGAATTAACTATTGATGCAAAAGAACCAATGTTTAATCATTTTGATATGACCTCTAATCTTGGTGATGATTCTGTGTTGAATGACTTATTGCATGTTTGCTTATTTAAGCATGTTGTAGCATGTAAATTTGATGCAAGTAAGGTTTATTCACCAATGTTGGGATGGTTTAATGATGAACATTGTCAATCTTTTGAAATGAATAAGAGCTTCACTTATATGTGCAAACTGAGTTGCAATATTTTCATGCCTTCTACTTCTTGTGCTAATTTTTTGGCTTTAGATTTTATGAACTATGCAAGTTACTTATCTATTCATGTGTCATATATGCAAAAATCAAGGGAAGTAAAAATGGATGACATATACATATACAACATGTACACCTTGTCTCTTTTGTTAGCCACATTTCAGATTAAGCAACGCCGAGGACGGCTTTATTTTCAAGAAAGGGAGGATGATGAGGACATGACTACCTTGGATATGACCAAAAATATTGCATATATGCATATTTGTCAGGTGATTTCTAGTGCAAACTATTCAATAATCTTTTTATGTTATCCAGAACAAAAATACTTCACACACTTTTGTGTTTTGTCTAATTGCAGGTGTATGGGACATTTGTACAATCCACATATGAAGATAAGGAAGAAAGAGATGTTTATTTGCTGTCCAAAAAGTTCTTTCACGTCACTTTTGGCCCAAGAGAAGATAGAGTCCAAGTCTCTCACGTTCTGGATTCAGATTCGGACTGCACAGACATACCTGACTCAAAACGCACACAAGTTTTTCATACGGACTCCGAATTGGGTGATTTTTTTTTGTTGGAAACTAGATTTCGGGCACTTTCCAACCCAATTGGAATCACTTTCAAATTCGTCCGGAGCATTGAGTTGTGGACGAAACAATCTGATGCTGCAGCAGAATCCGAGTCAAACTACAAGTCCAAAGGTGTTACATCACCTCCACTTGGGCCCATGAGCCTTGTACGACCTAGGGTTAGTTTTAGGCTGCCTTGGGACGTCCTCCCACCTCCTTGGCCGCCACCCCTTGCTCCTATATAAGTAGATCCATCTAGTAGCTTTTTCCTTGGGATTTGTTTAGTTAAAAGTTAGCCATTGCAACTTCGTGTACTTCGTTTGTGTCCAACGACCAGACCAAGACCGCTTACGGATCCCCACCATTATCAATACCTCATATATATTTGCAATATTCAGATTGCTTTATCATATTCTTGCTCGTTCTTCGATTGCTTGCAGGAATAGACCTTCGTGGTCAGGCTGACTGTGCTTCCGGCATCGTCAGTAACCTCAGGAGATTGGTTTAGCGATTGCTAAGGCGCAACGTCGAGCACGTTTGTAGTCGGATTGTCAAAGTCGTCTCCACCAAATCGATAGTTATCATCTCATCGAAAGATCGGGACCCTCGCCTCTATCAATCTTTGAATTGATTATTGCTAATCTTTTGCTACCATATATAGCCAACCCAGCTCCACATATTTATACACCGTGTATACGTACGTTCCCCTGGCAATCCCTTTACACAATCTTCGAAGTTATTTGACACCGCTGGTTGCCTGTCACCACCTGCCGCATGGTAAGAACTTGTAAGATATTAATATTTGCTTTACTGTGAGCACTTTACAACCACATCCTAGTAGTTCATACGAACATTATTCTCGAATTTTGTTTCTTGTTTCTACTAATCATGACAGGTTCCGGAGATAGAAGTTCTTGGACGACGGACACATCTTCATCATCACGAGAGTTGGGACAACACACACAAGCACATGGTCATGTTATCTCTTTACCGTCATTTGAGGGTAGATTTAATCCTGCTATTTATCTAGCTTGATAGAGGCGAGGGTCCCGATCTTTCGATGAGATGATAACTATCGATTTGGTGGAGACGACTTTGACAATCCGACTACAAACATGCACGACGTTGCGCCTTAGCAATCGCTAAACCAATCTCCTGAGGTTACTGACGATGCCGGAAGCACGGTCAGCCTGACCACGAAGGTCTATTCCTGCAAGCAATCGAAGAACGAGCAAGAATATGATAAAGCAATCTGAATATTGCAAATATATATGAGGTATTGATAATGGTGGGGATCCGGAAGCGGTCTTGGTCTGGTCGTTGGACACAAACGAAGTACACGAAGTTGCAATGGCTAACTTTTAACTAAACAAATCCCAAGGAAAAGCTACTAGATGGATCTACTTATATAGGAGCAAGGGGTGGCGGCCAAGGAGGTGGGAGGACGTCCCAAGGCAGCCTAAAACAAAATCTAGGTCGTACAAGGCCAATGGGCCCAAGTGGAAGTGATGTAACACCTTTGGACTTGTAGTTTGACTCGGATTCTGCTGCAGCATCAGATTGTTTCGTCCACAACTCAACGCTCCGGATGAACTTGAAGGTGATTCCAATTGGGTTGGAAAGTGCACGAAATCTAGTTTCCAACAAAAAAAGAATCACCCAATTCGGAGTCCGTATGAAAAACTTGTGTGCGTTTTGAGTCAGGTATGTCTGTGCAGTCCGAATCTGAATCCAGAACGTGAGAGACTTGGACTCTATCTTCTCTTGGGCCAAAAATGACGTGAGAGAACTTTTTGGACAGCAAATAAACATCTCTTTCTTCCTTATCTTCATATGTGGATTGTACAAATGTCCCATACACCTGCAATTAGACAAAACACAAAAGTGAGTGAAGTATTTTTGTTTTGGATAACATAAATAGATTATTGAATAGTTTGCACTAGAAATCACCTGACAAATATGCATATATGCAATATTTTTGGTCATATCCAAGGTAGTCATATCCTCATCATCCTCCCCTTCTTGAAAATAAAGCCGTCCTCGGCGTTGCTTAATCTGAAATGTGGCTAACAAAAGAGACAAGGTGTACATGTTGTATATGTATATGTCATCCATTTTTACTTCCCTTGATTTTTGCATATATGACACATGAATAGATGAGTAACTTGCATAATTCATAAAATGTAAAGCCAAAAAATTAGCACAAGAAGTAGAAGGCATGAAAATATTGCAACTCAGTTTGCACATATAAGTGAAGCTCTTATTCATTTTAAAAGATTGACAATGTTCATCATTAAACCATCCCAACATTGGTGAATAAACCTTACTTGCATCAAATTTACATGCTACAACATGCTTAAATAAGCAAACATGCAATAAGTCATTCAACACAGAATCATCACCAAGATTAGAGGTCATATCAAAATGATTAAACATTTGTTCTTTTGCATCAATAGTTAATTCAATGGGTGCACTCAAAATTGTTGGTATTTCAGTTGTTTGATCACGTGGCAAAGTCAAATTATCAACGTAGTCCTCTAAAATAGGTGGTGTGATCAAAGTAGTGGGTAGCTCATCAGATGGTGCATTCAAATTGACAAGACATTCATCATTCTCATGTAGAGATGGAAGATCAGTACCTTTTTCATTACCTCTTATGATCAACTCAGATGATGTAGCCACTCTCGGGGGCGATGTGTCACATGGTGGAGGTGATGTAGTCCTGACAACAACGGATGTGGTTGTCATAGTATGCCTAGTAGTTGAAGGAACAATCATATCAACTCTTGGAATGTGCACCGTGCGCTTGTTCTCCTCGTGGCCAACATGTCGCTTTATTTCCTGTTCAGCTTTGCAAGCAAGATGAAACAAATGGTCCATAGGATAACACTCTTCATGAATTAGTATCTCTTGAATATCACGGTTTAATCCTCCCCAAAATCTATACATAAAATCATATTCACTTTCTTCTAAAGAGGAATGCAACAAGGTAGTTTGTAAATCATCATAATATTTTGTTACAGTTTCACTACCTTGTTTTAAGTGTTGCAACTTCTTAATCATGTCACGAGTATAATAAGCAGGGACGAAAGTATGTCGCATGGCAAGTTTCAAATCATCCCAAGTAGTAGGTATATAATCAGGGTGTAACCGACAATATTCACTCCACCAAACCAAAGCATAACCAGTGAAAGAACCAACCGCAACCTTAACCTTTTTATGTTCATCGAAATTATGGGAAGCAAATATATTTTTTATGTCGAACTCCCATTCAATATATAAAGCAGGTTTAAAACGGCCATTAAATGGTGGTATAGATACATTAACCTGATCATGTGCATTTGGATGTTTGTGCACCTCTCGTGACGGTTGTGGTATTTGCGAAGGTGGTGGCACGTCTCCCGCGATCGACAAAGCCCATGAATTGACTCTGGATCCTGTCATGATTAGTAGAACAAGAAACAAAACCCAAAAATAATGTTCCTATAACTACTAGGATGTGGTGGTAAAACGCTCACAGTAAAGGAAATATCAATGTCTTACAAGTTCTTACCATGCAGCAGGCGGTGATCGGCAACCAGCGGTGTCAAGTAACTCCGAATATTGAGTAAAATGATTGCCAGGGGAGCGTACGTATACACGGTGTAGAAATATGTGGAGCTGGGTTGGCTATATATGGTAGCAAAAGATTAGCAATAATCAATTCAAAGATGCAATGTTGAATAAACGCTCAACGACGGTACTGTGCTGGTCCTAGGCTAGACCGGACTAGAGACGCGAGCCTAGAACACTAATGAGGTCACGGCGTAGCACAACTAGCATCAATGAAGGATACTAAGTAGCTCTTGACAGCAAGATATAAGTGAAGATCACAACGGCAGTGAAGATAATGATGAAAAACAACTGCCAAGCAGGATATACAACAACTCTCTCTCCAACTTTCCTCTTGAAAAGTTTGAGACAATTTTCTAATAAATTCTTTCAAAGAATGCTACTAACTCAAGCTTTCCAATGCAAAAAGAATCCCTCAATTCCGAGTTGATATGAGGAGTCAAAGAATTCTAAAACTGGCCTGAAAAATTGGAACAAGTTGTGTTCACGAACTTCGGAGGGCAAAAAGACCAATTTAGAAGCCGATTTTGAGGTGTCAAATATTGAACAAGCTTCTGCAACTATTCAGATGCGGCTCGTCACTATCTTCAATTTGAGTACTCACGGAGCCAAAACTGACTTCGTATGAGGAAGATACACCTGTTTTACTGAACAGTGCGCAAAACAGATTCCAATCCGAATTCAGGTACGAGATTGATTCTAGATAGATCCAATTTTTTTTTCTTCTCTCTTTTTTTTTCTCATGCCTTTTTTTTCTTTTTCTTCTCCCTCTTTTTCTTTTTTTTCTTTCCTTTTTTCTCTCTTTTTTTCTTTATCTTCTTTTTCTCCCTCTTTCCAAGACAAACTAGATAAGATGCAGATTCGATCAGGAGAAGATGTGAACGATCTCAACTATGATTATGACAATGAACGGTGGGTAGCACGTGGAGGAAATTGATGGATGGGTGGTGGACAGCGGAAGGGATAACGATGCAGCGGCGACGTGACTAATGTGAACATGATGAGGACATGACTACCTTGGATATGACCAAAAATATTGCATATATGCATATTTGTCAGGTGATTTCTAGTGTAAACTATTCAATAATCTATTTATGTTATCCAGAACAAAAATACTTCACACACTTTTGTGTTTTGTCTAATTGCAGGTGTATGGGACATTTGTACAATCCACATATGAAGATAAGGAAGAAAGAGATGTTTATTTGCTGTCCAAAAAGTTCTCTCACGTCACTTTTGGCCCAAGAGAAGATAGAGTCCAAGTCTCTCACGTTCTGGATTCAGATTCGGACTGCACAGACACACCTGACTCAAAACGCACACAAGTTTTTCATATGGACTCCGAATTGGGTGATTCTTTTTTTGTTGGAAACTAGATTTCGTGCACTTTCCAACCCAATTGGAATCACCTTCAAATTCGTCTGGAGCGTTGAGTTGTGGACGAAACAATCTGATGCTGCAGCAGAATCCGAGTCAAACTACAAGTCCAAAGGTGTTACATCACCTCCACTTGGGCCCATTGGCCTTGTACGACCTAGATTTAGTTTTAGGCTGCCTTGGGACGTCCTCCCACCTCCTTGGACGCCACCCCTTGCTCCTATATAAGTAGATCCATCTAGTAGCTTTTCCTTGGGATTTGTTTAGTTAAAAGTTAGCCATTGCAACTTCGTGTACTTCGTTTGTGTCCAACGACCAGACCAAGACCGCTTACGGATCCCCACCTTTATCAATACTTCATATATACTCGCAATATTCAGATTGCTTTTATCATATTCTTGCTTGTTCTTCGATTGCTTGCAGGAATAGACCTTCGTGGTCAGGTTGATTGTGCTCCGGCGTGGTCAATAACCTCTCGGAGTTGGTTTAGCAATTGCTAAGGCGCAACGTCGTGCACGTTTGTAGTCGGATCGTCAAAGTCGTCTCCACCAAATCGACAGTTATCATCTCATCGAAAGATCGGGACACCCTCGCCTCTATCAAGTGGTATCAGTTTTCAGGTTGCTCGGTGAGAATTTCCAGTTTTTCTTAGATTAGATTTATTTTCTTACCTATTGTCCAAGAAAAAGCCACAAAAAAAAGTTAGATCTGTTCATCCTTTATCCAAGCCAGTCTGAGCCTTTGCAATTTTCTATTCATTGCTTGCATAGTTGAATTATCGGTTGCATCGTCGTGTCAGTTGCTGGTCTTAGTGTCTAGTTCCTTTAGAGTTTCGAGTTCTGTTCACATTAGTCACGCCGCCGCTGCATCATTATCCGTTCCGCTGTCCACCATCCAATCTATTAATTTCCACCACGTGCTATGCACTGTTCATTGTCATAATCATAGTTGAGGTCATTCACATCTTCGCCTGATCCAATCTGCATCTTATCTAGTTTGTCTTGGAAAGAGGGAGAAAAAAAAGATAGAGAAAAAAAGAGAAAAAAAGGAAAGAAAAAGAGAGAGAAGAAAAAAAAAGCGTGAGAAAAAAAAAGAAAAAAAATTGGATCTATCTAGAATCAATCTCGTACCTGAATTCGGATTGGAATCTGTTTTGCGCACTGTTCAGTAAAACAGGTGTATCTTCCTCATACGAAGTCCGTTTTGGCTCCGTGAGTACTCAAATTGAAGATAGCGACGAGAAGCATCTAAATAGTTGCAGAAGCTATTTCAATATTTGACACCTCAAAATCGGCTTCTAAATAGGTCTTTTTGCCCTCCGAAGTTCGTGAATACAGCTTGTTCCAATTTTTCAGGCCAGTTTTAGAATTCTTTGACTCCTCATATCAACTCGGAATTGAGTGATTCTTTTTGCATTGGAAAGCTTGAGTTAGTAGAATTCTTTGAAAGAATTTATCAGAAAATTGTCTCAAACTTTTCAAGAGGAAAGTTGGAGAGAGAGTTGTTGTATATCCTGCTTGGCAGTTGTTTTTCATCATTATCTTCACTGCCGTTGTGATCTTCACTTATATCTTGCTGTCAAGAGCTACTTAGTATCCTTCATTGATGCTAGTTGTGCTACGTCGTGACCTCATTAGTGTTCTAGGCTCGCTTCTCTAGTCCGGTCTAGCCTAGGACCAGCACAGTACCGTCGTTGAGCGTTTATTCAACATTGCATCTTTGAATTGATTATTGCTAATCTTTTGCTACCATATATAGCCAACCCAACTCCACATATTTCTACACCGTGTATACGTACGCTCCCCTGGCAATCGCTTTACTCAATATTCGGAGTTACTTGACACCGCTGGTTGCCGATCACCGCCTGCTGCATGGTAAGAATTTGTAAGACATTGATATTTGCTTTACTGTGAACGTTTTACCACCACATCCTAGTAGTTATAGGAACAATATTTTTGGGTTTTGTTTCTTGTTCTACTAATCATGACAGGATCCAGAGTCAATTCATGGGCTTTGTCGATCGCGGGAGACGTGCCACCACCTTTGCAAATACCACAACCGTCACGAGAGGTGCACAAACATCCAAATGCACATGATCAGGTTAATGTATCTATACCACCATTTAATGGCCGTTTTAAACCTGCTTTATATATTGAATGGGAGTTCGACATAAAAAATATATTTGCTTCCCATAATTTCAATGAACATAAAAAGGTTAAGGTTGCGGTTGGTTCTTTCACTGGTTATGCTTTGGTTTGGTGGAGTGAATATTGTCGGTTACACCCTGATTATATACCTACTACTTGGAATGATTTGAAACTTGTCATGCGACATACTTTCGTCCCTGCTTATTATACTCGTGACATGATTAAGAAGTTGCAACACTTAAAACAAGGTAGTGAAACTGTAACAAAATATTATGATGATTTACAAACTACCTTGTTGCATTCCTCTTTAGAAGAAAGTGAAGATGATTTTATGGATAGATTTTGGGGAGGATTAAACCGTGATATTCAAGAGATACTAATTCATGAAGAGTGTTATCCTATGGACCATTTGTTTCATCTTGCTTGCAAAGCTGAACAGGAAATAAAATGACGTGTTGGCCACGAGGAGAACAAGCGCACGGTGCACATTCCAAGAGTTGATATGATTGTTCCTTCAACTACTAGGCATACTATGACAACCACATCCGTTGTTGTCAGGACTACATCACCTCCACCATGTGACACATCACCCCCGAGAGTGGCTACATCATCTGAGTTGATCATAAGAGGTAATGACAAAGGTACTGATCTTCCATCTCTACATGAGAATGATGAATGCCTTGTCAATTTGAATGCACCATCTGATGAGCTACCCACTACTTTGATCACACCACCTATTTTAGAGGACTACGTTGATAATTTGACTTTGCCATGTGATCAAACAACTGAAATACCAACAATTTTGAGTGCACCCATTGAATTAACTATTGATGCAAAAGAACCAATGTATAATCATTTTGATATGACCTCTAATCTTGGTGATGATTCTGTGTTGAATGACTTATTGCATGTTTGCTTATTTAAGCATGTTGTAGCATGTAAAATTGATGCAAGTAAGGTTTATTCACCAATGTTGGGATGGTTTAATGATGAACATTGTCAATCTTTTGAAATAAATAAGAGCTTCACTTATATGTGCAAACTGAGTTGCAATATTTTCATGCCTTCTACTTCTTGTGCTAATTTTTTGGCTTTAGATTTTATGAACTATGCAAGTTACTCATCTATTCATGTGTCATATATGCAAAAATCAAGGGAAGTAAAAATGGATGACATATACATATACAACATGTACACCTTGTCTCTTTTGTTAGCCACATTTCAGATTAAGCAACGCCGAGGACGGCTTTATTTTCAAGAAGGGGAGGATGATGAGGACATGACTACCTTGGATATGACCAAAAATATTGCATATATGCATATTTGTCAGGTGATTTCTAGTGTAAACTATTCAATAATCTATTTATGTTATCCAGAACAAAAATACTTCACACACTTTTGTGTTTTGTCTAATTACAGGTGTATGGGACATTTGTACAATCCACATATGAAGATAAGGAAGAAAGAGATGTTTATTTGCTGTCCAAAAAGTTCTCTCACGTCACTTTTGGCCCAAGAGAAGATAGAGTCCAAGTCTCTCACGTTCTGGATTCAGATTCGGACTGCACAGACACACCTGACTCAAAACGCACACAAGTTTTTCATACGGACTCCGAATTGGGTGATTCTTTTTTTGTTGGAAACTAGATTTCGTGCACTTTCCAACCCAATTGGAATCACCTTCAAATTCGTCTGGAGCGTTGAGTTGTGGACGAAACAATCTGATGCTGCAGCAGAATCCGAGTCAAACTACAAGTCCAAAGGTGTTACATCACCTCCACTTGGGCCCATGAGCCTTGTACGACCTAGGGTTAGTTTTAGGCTGCCTTGGGACGTCCTCCCACCTCCTTGGCCGCCACCCCTTGCTCCTATATAAGTAGATCCATCTAGTAGCTTTTCCTTGGGATTTGTTTAGTTAAAAGTTAGCCATTGCAACTTCGTGTACTTCGTTTGTGTCCAACGACCAGACCAAGACCGCTTACGGATCCCCACCTTTATCAATACTTCATATATACTCGCAATATTCAGATTGCTTTTATCATATTCTTGCTTGTTCTTCGATTGCTTGCAGGAATAGACCTTCGTGGTCAGGTTGATTGTGCTCCGGCGTGGTCAATAACCTCTCGGAGTTGGTTTAGCGATTGCTAAGGCGCAACGTCGTGCACGTTTGTAGTCGGATCGTCAAAGTCGTCTCCACCAAATCGATAGTTATCATCTCATCGAAAGATCGGGACACCCTCGCCTCTATCAGAACAGAACTCGAAACTCTAAACGACCTAGACACTAAGACCAGCAACTCGACACGACGATGCAACCGATAATTCAACTATGCAAGCAATGAAAAGAAAATTACAAAGGCTCAGACTGGCTTGGACAAAGGATGAATAGATCTAACTCTTTTTTGTGGATTTTTCTTGGACAATAGGTAAGAAAATAAATCTAATCTAGGAAAACTGGAAATTCTCACCGAGCAACCTGAAAACTGATACCACTTGATAGAGGCGAGGGTCCCGATCTTTCGATGAGATGATAACTATGGATTTGGTGGAGACGACTTTGACAATCCGACTACAAACATGCACGACGTTGCGCCTTAGCAATCGCTAAACCAATCTCCTGAGATTACTGACGATGCTGGAAGCACGGTCAGCCTGACCACGAAGGTCTATTCCTGCAAGCAATCGAAGAACGAGCAAGAATATGATAAAGCAATCTGAATATTGCAAATATATATGAGGTATTGATAATGGTGGGGATCCGGAAGCGGTCTTGGTCTGGTCGTTGGACAAAAACGAAGTACACGAAGTTGCAATGGCTAACTTTTAACTAAACAAATCCCAAGGAAAAGCTACTAGATGGATCTACTTATATAGGAGCAAGGGGTGGCGGCCAAGGAGGTGGGAGGACGTCCCAAGGCAGCCTAAAACTAAATCTAGGTCGTACAAGGCCAATGGGCCCAAGTGGAAGTGATGTAACACCTTTGGACTTGTAGTTTGACTCGGATTCTGCTGCAGCATCAGATTGTTTCGTTCACAACTCAACGCTCCGGACGAATTTGAATGTGATTCCAATTGGGTTGGAAAGTGCACGAAATCTAGTTTCCAACAAAAAACGAATCACCCAATTCGGAGTCCGTATGAAAAACTTGTGTGCGTTTTGAGTCAGGTATGTCTGTGCAGTCCGAATCTGAATCCAGAACGTGAGAGACTTGGACTCTATCTTCTCTTGGGCCAAAAGTGACGTGAGAGAACTTCTTGGACAGCAAATAAACATCTCTTTCTTCCTTATCTTCATATGTGGATTGTACAAATGTCCCATACACCTGCAATTAGACAAAACACAAAAGTGTGTGAAGTATTTTTGTTCTGGATAACATAAATAGATTATTGAAAAGTTTGCACTAGAAATCACCTGACAAATATGCATATATGCAATATTTTTGGTCATATCCAAGGTAGTCATGTCCTCATCAAGCTTGGGAGCTTGAATTAGGAGAAGTTTTTAGTCACCATGATTTTTCTGAACTTGAGAGAGTACGAGCTACCACTAGAGCATTTACTGGTTTTGCTTCTGTTTGGTGGAATGTACATTGTAAGAAAAACATTGATAACCAACCCACAACTTGGAAAGTTTTGAAAGCTGTAATGAGAGAACAATTTTTTTCCTCCTCACTATCATCGTGAATTGCTTTGCAAATTGGAACAATTAAAACAAGGCAGTAACACTGTTCATGCTTACTACCAAGAGTTCAAATCTTATATGCATCATTGTGACATAGAAGAATCTGAGGATAATACAATGAATAGATTTTTTGGTGGTTTGAACCATGATATCCGTGCAAGATTTCACTATATTCCTCGTTGCATTACTGGTATGTATGTTCGCGCTTGTACCTTTGAGAGACAGATACTAGTGGATGCATTGGGTGACTACAGCAATTACTATTCCAGTTCATGCTCACCACCGCCGGTTGGTTCCTCCACCGTTCCACCTACTAGAGCAGCCCCACCTCAGATTGTGAGCGCGACATCATCTCAAATGTATGGTGCATTGTCAACACCCGTACCTACATCAGCTACGTCTTTCCACAAGGTAACAGTAAAGGTATTGATGATATAACTTCACATGAGAATGATGCATCCCTAGTTAACTTGAATGCATCATGTGTTGAGTTACCTGGTGATTTGAGCACATCACCTATTTTAGAGAATCTTGATACTGTCATGAATGCGTCATGTGATCAAACAACTGAAATACCAACAATTTTGAGTGCACCCATTGAATTAACTGTTGATGCAAAAGAATCAATGCTTAATCATTTTGATATGACCTCTAATCTTGGTGATGATTCTGTGTTGAATGACTTATTGCATGTTTGCTTATTTAAGCATGTTGTAGCATGTAAATTTGATGCAAGTAAGGTTTATTCACCAATGTTGGGATGGTTTAATGATGAACATTGTCAATCTTTTGAAATGAATAAGAGCTTCACTTATATGTGCAAACTAAGTTGCAATATTTTCATGCCTTCTACTTCTTATGATAATGTTTTGGCTTTAGATTTTATGAACTATGCAAGTTACTCATCTATTCATGTGTCATATGTGCAAAAATCAAGGGAAGTAAAAATGGATGACATATACATATAGAACATGTACACCTTGTCTCTTTTGATAGCCACATTTCAGATTAAGGAACGCCGAGGACGGCTTTGTTTTCAAGAAAGGGAGGATGATGAGAACATGACTACCTTGGATACGACCAAAAATATTGCATACATGTATATTTGTGACGTGATTTCTAATGCGAACTATGCAATAATTTATTTATGTCATCCATGACAAAAATACTTCACATACTTTTGTGCCATGTCTAATTGCAGGTGTATGGGACATTTGTACAATCCACATATGAAGATAAGGGAGAAAGAGATATTTACTTACCATTCAAAAAGTTCTCTCACGTCACTTTTGGCCCAAGAGAAGATAGAGTCCAAGTCTCTCACGTCCTGGATTCAGATTCGGACTGCACAGACATACCTGACTCAAAACGCCAACAACTTTTTCATACAGACTCCGGATTGGGTGATTCTTTTTTTGTTGGAAACTAGATTTTGTGCACTTTCCTACCCAATTGGATTCACCTTCAAATTCGTCCGGAGCATTGAGGTATGGACGAAACAATTTGATGCTGTAGCAAAATCCGAGTCAAACTACAAGTCCAAAGGTGTTACATCACCTCCACTTGGGCCCAATGGCCTTGTACGACCTAGTGATGAGGACATGGCTACCACAGTTTGATGAGGACATCAATACAATTGTTACACCCACAGCCCCTACTGCTATACATACTGGACCAATTACTAGAGCTCGTGCACGCCAACTAAATTACCAGGTACTTTCGTTTCTTGGTAATGATTCTAATGTTCATGAGAACATGATGCTGCCTAAATTGGATACATTTGTTTTGCTTACAAATGAAGGGCCTAGCTTGGAGAAGGATGAACATTGGAGCAAGAACAAGCATGGAGATGATGGCATGCACAAGGGGAACAAGAACGGAGTTACAAGTGATGATTTCAGGACTTTGAAGCCACCATAATGGGTGCATGAAGCCTTGGACGAAATATACAAGATGACACTTCATAAATTTCGTCCCGAGGCTATTTTAGGTGCTGCGTCACCTTATTATTGGGCCAGGCCCATGTAATTTCGAAATACATAAGTATAGGCTATTTTTAGAGTCCGTATGTGTGGGGAAACAAGAGATAGGGTTGATTTCGGACCCCTCCACCAAGGGCCACGAAATTCCCCCCTCTTCCTCCATATATACAGCCCTTAGGGCATCGTTTAGACTTTGGGTTTTGTTTAGATTAAAAGTTCGCCATAGCTGCAACTTCGCGTACTTCGTTTGTGTTCAACGACCAGACAAAGGCGTCACAGAACCCCAGCTTGATCAATAAAGCTTTCATCTTATATTCGCAATATCCAGATTGCAATCTTAGTTTCTTGCTTGTTCTTCGTTTGCTCGCAGGAAACAGACCCTCGTGGTCAGGTTGATCGTGCTGCGGCGTGGTCAATAACCTCTCGGAGTTGGTTTAGCGATTGCTAAGGCGCGACGTCCTCGCACGTTCGTAGTCAGATCGTCAAAGTCGACTTCCATCAAAGCGATATCCATCATCTCATCGAAAGACGGGACACCTTTGCCTCTATCACAGTTACACCCATATCCCCTGCTCTTTTACCTCTTCGAACAGTTGCTAGGGCTCAGATACGCCAATTAGATTATCAGGTACTTTCGTTTCTTGGTAATGTTACTAGTGTTCATGAGAATATGATGCTGCCTAACTTAGATACATTTGTGTTGCTTGCAATTGAAGGGCCTAGCACGGATAAGAAGGTTGAGCATTGGAGAATGGTCAAGCACGGAGATGAAGGTGCATGCGAAGAGAACAAGAATAGAGGTTCAAGTGGAGATTTCCGGACTTTGAAGCCACCATGATGACATACAAGAAGATGGATGAAATATACAAGATGACCTTTCATAAATTTCGTCCATAGCTTATTATTGGTGTGGCGCCACCTTATTTTGGGCCAGGCCCATGTAATCTATTTTTAGAGTCCATATTATAGGGAAAACGACCTAGGAGGTGTTTTAGTCCCACCTTGCCATGGGTGGACAAAATCTCCTCTCTTTTCCCTATAAATATAGCCCTTAAGGCATCGTTTAGAGTTGGGTTTTATTTAGTTAAAAGTTAGCCATCACTGCAACTTCGTGTACTTCGTTTGTGTCCAACGACCAGACCAAAACCGCTTATGAAACCCCACCTTTATCAATACTTCATCCATACTTGCAATATTCAGATTGCTTAATCGTATTCTTGCTTGTTATTCGATTGCTTGCAGGAATAGACCTTCGTGGTCAGGTTGATCATGCTCCAGCGTGGTCAATAACCTCTCAGAGTTGGTTTAGCGATTGCTAAGGCGCAACGTCATGCACGTTTGTAGTCGGATCGTCAAAGTCGTCTCCACCAAATCGATAGTTATCATCTCATCGAAAGATCGGGACCCTCGCCTCTATCTAGTGGTATCAGTTTTCAGGTTGCTCGGTGAGATTTTAAAGTTTTTCATAGTTTCGATCGCATCTGTCATTCATACCTACAGTCCACGAAAAAGCTAAAAAAAGTTAGATTAGTTCATCCGTGTCCCAAACAGTCCGAGCCTTTCGCTATTATCACTTACTTTTTGCATTGTTGAATTTTCGGTTGCATCGTGTGTCGTGTTGCTGGTCTTAGTGTCTAAACTTTTAGAGTTTCGAGTTCTAGTCACGTTTACTTCACACTGCGTACGCCATCGTCCACTTCATAGTCATCTTCCGCTGCTACTTATTTTATTCACTGTCATCACCACCATTTATCCACTTGTGTCGTTCGTCGCCATCTTCTTTCATATTGGAGAGAGAAAAAAATTTGAACAAAATATAGAAAAAGAAAGAGAGACAGAATTATGTTTGGGATCACAACTTATTTTAGAGAACTCTAAGGTTTTGGTCAGTTGCCAAGAACGTAGTTGATACGTTGCTGTTGTGAAAAGAGAGAAAACGGGAGGAAGTTTGCGTCGGCCAGGAAAGTAAAACAAAAAAAAGAGGGGAGAAATTCAAAGGGTGACCGGATCTGATCCTTGTTCTCCGCGTGTACTCGTAACAATTTTGGCTAGTTCTGTTCGGCCAACGAAGGAAAGAAGGAAAAATATATATAAAGATTGTAAGTGCAGCTTAGTGGCAGATTTGGCTTGGCAGTTTTGGTTTGGAAAGTGCTAGTCGGTTTTGTTTTCTTGGAAAGAGAGAAAGAAAAGGAAAGAAGAGAGAGAGAGAGTTTGGGAAAGGAATCAGAATCGCTCCACCCTCCGTCAACAAAAAATTGTACGCAAGATCAGTGTGTCCTTTATTTGGAAGGTTTGCTGCGGAGTAGTATCTTTGTTGTTTTGGAAAGTGAGATATGTTCGGGAGAGAAGAAAAAAGAAGGAAAGTAAAAGGAGAGAAGGAACGAGAAAATGGAGGAGTATATAAATGGTTTGGCCTTACCTTTGGAAAGAGACCAGCGCCAAAAAAAATCTGCTGATATTTTGGAAAGCTAGATTCGGTCAAGAATATTTATTGGGATAAGTTTCCGTAGGAAGGAATGGAGTAAATTCATGGTGTTGTCAATAGGAAGGTTGACCGCAAAAAAAAAGGTGCAAATCTGATAGCCTTTGGGACGTGATTATAGCAGGGTTGTTTCCTTTTTCAAGAGGGAGAAGTATTGGAGTTTTTGATCTGGTCAAAGAAAAGGAGAGAACGATTTGATTGCAGATTTGTTTCCTTGTGTTCACGTGAAAAAAAGTATAGGAAAAGAAGGGAAGTGTTGATCCGAATCTGGAAGGAAATTACGTGAGTTGTTAAAGGAGTAAAAAAATAAACAAGGAAGTGTCCAGATTTGTTGCCCCACTTAGAAAAAAAACAAGACCCGGTTGGAGGTTTCCCCCTTCTAGACGTGTCCTTGAAAAAAAAAATCAATTCCATATGTGTGGGGATTTTTTTTTCCGTTGGAAAGAGAGAGAGAGTTGAAAAAAAGAGATCAATCACGTTTGCACTTGGAAAGTGCTGATCGGGCAAGAAAAAAAAGGAGCCAATCGTCTTCCTTCAGAGGCATTCACGTGAGTGGCTTTGTTAATTATGTGTCTGTACATTTGAAAAGCAAAGAAAGCAAGCACGTACCAAATATTTGATACGGTGTCTGAATAAAAAAAGGATTATCCGGTGGTTGAAGAGAAGAGACATACTGATAGAGGCAAAGGTGTCCCGTCTTTCGATGAGATGTTGGATATCGCTTTGGTGGAAGTCGACTTTGACGATCCGACTACGAACGTGCGAGGACGTCGCGCCTTAGCAATCGCTAAACCAACTCCGAGAGGTTATTGACCACGCTGGAGCACGATCAACCTGACCACGAGGGTCTGTTTCCTGCGAGCAAACGAAGAACAAGCAAGAAACTAAGATTGCAATCTGGATATTGCGAATATAAGATGAAAGCTTTATTGATCAAGGTGGGGTTCTGTGACGCCTTTGTCTGGTCGTTGAACACAAACGAAGTACGCGAAGTTGCAGCTATGGCGAACTTTTAATCTAAACAAAACCCAAAGTCTAAACGATGCCCTAAGGGCTGTATATATGGAGGAAGAGGGGGGAATTTCGTGGCCCTTGGTGGAGGGGTCCGAAATCAACCCTATCTCTTGTTTCCCCACACATACGGACTCTAAAAATAGCCTATACTTATGTATTTCGAAATTACATGGGCCTGGCCCAATAATAAGGTGACGCAGCACCTAAAATAGCCTCGGGACGAAATTTATGAAGTGGCATCTTGTATATTTCGTCCAAGGCTTCATGCACCCATTATGGTGGCTTCAAAGTCCTGAAATCATCACTTGTAACTCCGTTCTTGTTCCAATGTTCATCCTTCTCCAAGCTAGGCCCTTCATTTGTAAGCAAAACAAATGTATCCAATTTAGGCAGCATCATATTCTCATGAACATTAGAATCATTATGATGAGGACATGACTACCTTGGATATGACCAAAAATATTGCATATATGCATATTTGTCAGGTGATTTCTAGTGCAAACTATTCAATAATCTATTTATGTTATCCAGAACAAAAATACTTCACACACTTTTGTATTTTGTCTAATTGCAGGTGTATGGGACATTTGTACAATCCACATATGAAGATAAGGAAGAAAGAGATCTTTATTTGCTGTCCAAAAAGTTCTCTCACGTCACTTTTGGCCCAAGAGAAGATAGAGTCCAAGTCTCTCACGTTCTGGATTCAGATTCGGACTGCACAGACACACCTGACTCAAAACGCACACAAGTTTTTCATACGGACTCCGAATTGGGTGATTCTTTTTTTGTTGGAAACTAGATTTCGTGCACTTTCCAACCCAATTGGAATCACCTTCAAATTCGTCCGGAGCGTTGAGTTGTGGACGAAACAATCTGATGCTGCAGCAGAATCCGAGTCAAACTACAAGTCCAAAGGTGTTACATCACCTCCACTTGGGCCCATTGGCCTTGTACGACCTAGATTTAGTTTTAGGCTGCCTTGGGACGTCCTCCCACCTCCTTGGCCGCCACCCCTTGCTCCTATATAAGTAGATCCATCTAGTAGCTTTTCCTGGGGATTTGTTTAGTTAAAAGTTAGCCATTGCAACTTCGTGTACTTCGTTTGTGTCCAACGACCAGACCAAGACCGCTTACGGATCCCCACCATTATCAATACTTCATATATATTTGCAATATCCAGATTGCTTTATCATATTCTTGCTCGTTCTTCGATTGCTTGCAGGAATAGACCTTCGTGGTCAGGTTGATCGTGCTCCGGCGTGGTCAATAACCTCTCGGAGTTGGTTTAGCGATTGCTAAGGCGCAACGTTGTGCACGTTTGTAGTCGGATCGTCAAAGTCGTCTCCACCAAATCGGTAGTTATCATCTCATCGAAAGATCGGGACACCCCGCCTCTATCAACACCTTAAAGGGACCATCAGCACGTGGCATTAGCTTTGATTTGCGCAAATCAGGAAATCTATCCTTACGCAAATGTAACCAAACAAGATCTCCAGGTGCAAACACAACATGTTTTCTACCCTTATCTCCAGCAAGTTTATATTTAGCATTCATACGCTCAATGTTTTCCTTAGTTAACTCATGCATTTTTAAAATCAATTCAGCACGTTGTTTAGCATCAAAATTAACCTTCTCCGAAGATGGAAGAGGCAACAAATCAATAGGTGCACGAGGTAGGAAACCATACACAACTTCAAAAGGGCACATCTTAGTAGTAGAATGCAATGAACGATTATAAGCAAATTCAATATGAGGCAAGCATTCCTCCCACATTTTCTTATTATTCTTCAAAACAGCCCTAAGCATAGTAGACAACGTTCTATTGACTACTTCAGTTTGTCCATGAGTTTGGGGGTGACAAGTAGTACTAAAAAGCAGTTTAGTCCCCAACTTAGCCCATAAACATCTCCAAAAGTGGCTAAGAAATTTAGTATCACGATCTGAAACAATAGTATTTGGCACACCATGCAAGCGAATAATTTCACGAAAGAACAAATCAGCAACATTAACAGCATCATCGCTTTTATGACATGGTATAAAGTGTGCCATTTTCGAGAATCTATCCACGACAACAAATATGCTATCCCTCCCCTTCTTTGTTCGAGGTAAACCTAAAACAAAGTCCATAGATATATCCTCCCAAGGAACACTAGGTACAGGCAAAGGCATATATAAACCATGAGGATTGAGTCGTGACTTAGCTTTTTGACATGTAGTGCATCGAGCAATAAAACGCTCAACATCCCGTCTCATCTTTGGACAAAAGAAATGTGTAGCAAGTACGTCCTCCGTCTTCTTCACGCCAAAGTGTCCCATTAATCCTCCTCCATGCGCCTCCTGCAACAACAAAAGACGAACGGAGCTAGCTGGAATGCATAGCTTGTTAGCACGAAACACAAATCCATCGTTAACGACAAACTTGTTCCACATTCTTCCTTCTTTACAATTCTGCATTACATCTTTAAAATCAGCATCATGCACATATTGATCTTTGATGGTCTCCAAACCAAATATTTTGAAGTCAAGTTGTGAAAGCATAGTATAGCGACGAGACAATGCATCAGCAATAACATTTTCTTTGCCCTTCTTGTGTTTAATGACATAAGGGAAAGTCTCAATGAATTCAACCCATTTAGCATGTCTACGATTCAGTTTAGCTTGACTTTTAATATGTTTCAAAGATTCATGATTAGAATGTATAACAAATTCTTTGGGCCATAAATAATGTTGCCATGTTTCTAAAGTCCGAACAAGAGCATATAATTCTTTATCATAAGTAGAATAATTCAGACTAGGCCCACTCAATTTTTCAGAAAAGTATGCAACAGGTTTGCCATCTTGTAATAACACACCTCCTAATCCAATTCCACTAGCATCACATTCAAGCTCAAAAGTCTTATTAAAATCAGGAAGTTGGAGTAAAGGAGCATGTGTCAACTTATCTTTCAATACCGTGAAGGCTTCTTCCTGTGCGGTACCCAAACAAAAGGCACATCCTTCTTTGTAAGCTCGTTGAGAGGTGCAGCAATGGTGCTGAAATCTCTCACAAAACGCCTATAGAATCCAGCGAGGCCAAGAAAACTCCTCACTTGTGTGACCGTTTTGGGCTGCGGCCAACTCTCAATAGCTTCAATCTTGGCTTTGTCAACTTCAATTCCCTGTGGAGTAACAACATAGCCAAGAAAAGATACTCGGTCGGTGCAAAAGGTGCACTTCCCAAGGTTACCAAACAAACGTGCATCACGTAGAGCAATAAAAACAACACGTAAATGTTCCAAATGTTCTTCCAAAGATCTGCTATAAATCAATATGTCATCAAAGTAAACTACCACAAATCGTCCAATGAAAGCACGTAAAACTTTGTTCATTAATCTCATGAAAGTACTAGGTGCATTAGTTAACCCAAAAGGCATGACTAACCACTCATATAATCCAAACTTAGTTTTAAATGTTGTTTTCCATTCATCTCCCAATTTCATACGAATTTGATGGTAGCCACTACGCAAATCAACTTTGGAGAATATAGTAGAGCCACTCAATTCATCAAGCATATCATCTAGCCTAGGAATAGGATGACGATAACGAATAGTAATATTATTAATGCCTCTACAATCAACACACATACGTGATGTACCATCCTTTTTCGGCACTAGAATAATAGGAACAGCACAAGGACTAAGGGATTCGCGTATATAACCTTTGTCGAGAAGCTCTTGTACTTGACGCATAATCTCCTTCGTCTCCTCTGGATTGGTACGGTATGGTGCACGGTTTGGCAGTGAAGCACCGGGAATTAAGTCAATCTGATGCTCAATCCCTCGAATAGGTGGTAATCCCGGTGGCACGTTGATAGAGGCAAAGGTGTCCCGTCTTTCGATGAGATGGTGGATTTCGCTTTGGTGGAAGTCGACTTTGACGATCCGACTACGAACGTGCGAGGACGTCGCGCCTTAGCAATCGCTAAACCAACTCCGAGAGGTTATTGACCACGCCGGAGCACGATCAACCTGACCACGAGGGTCTGTTTCCTGCGAGCAAACGAAGAACAAGCAAGAAACTAGGATTGCAATCTGGATATTGCGAATATAAGATGAAAGCTTTATTGATCAAGGTGGGGTTCTGTGACGCCTTTGTCTGGTCGTTGAACACAAACGAAGTACGCGAAGTTGCAGCTATGGCGAACTTTTAATCTAAACAAACCCAAAGTCTAAACGATGCCCTAAGGGCTGTATATATGGAGGAAGAGGGGGGGAATTTCGTGGCCCTTGGTGGAGGGGTCCGAAATCAACCCTATCTCTTGTTTCCCCACACATACGGACTCTAAAAATAGCCTATACTTATGTATTTCGAAATTACATGGGCCTGGCCCAATAATAAGGTGACGCAGCACCTAAAATAGCCTCGGGACGAAATTTATGAAGTGGCATCTTGTATATTTCGTCCAAGGCTTCATGCACACATTATGGTGGCTTCAAAGTCCTGAAATCATCACTTGTAACTCCGTTCTTGTTCCAATGTTCATCCTTCTCCAAGCTAGGCCCTTCATTTGTAAGCAAAACAAATGTATCCAATTTAGGCAGCATCATATTCTCATGAACATTAGAATCATTACCAAGAAACGAAAGTACCTGGTAATTTAGTTGGCGTGCATGAGCTCTAGTAAGTGGTCTAGTATGTATAGCAGCAGGGGCTGTGGGTGTAACAATTGTATTGATGTCCTCATCATCCTCCCCTTCTTGAAATGAAGTCGTCCTTGACGGAAGTTCATCTTCCTCACCCAAATAAGGCTTCAAATCTGCAATGTTAAAAGTGGGACTAACCCCAAAATCTGCAGGCAGCTCAAGTTTATATGCATTATCATTTATTTTCTCTAACACCTTAAAGGGACCATCAGCACGTGGCATTAACTTTGATTTGCGCAAATCAGGAAATCTATCCTTACGCAAATGTAACCAAACAAGATCTCCAGGTGCAAACACAACATGTTTTCTACCCTTATCTCCAGCAAGTTTATATTTGGCATTCATACGCTCAATGTTTTCCTTAGTTAACTCATGCATTTTTAAAATCAATTCAGCACGTTGTTTAGCATCAAAATTAACCTTCTCCGAAGATGGAAGAGGCAACAAATCAATAGGTGCACGAGGTAGGAAACCATACACAACTTCAAAAGGGCACATCTTAGTGGTAGAATGCAATGAACGATTATAAGCAAATTCAATATGAGGCAAGCATTCCTCCCACATTTTCTTATTATTCTTCAAAACAGCCCTAAGCATAGTAGACAACGTTCTATTGACTACTTCAGTTTGTCCATCAGTTTGGGGGTGACAAGTAGTACTAAAAAGCAGTTTAGTCCCCAACTTAGCCCATAAACATCTCCAAAAGTGGCTAAGAAATTTAGTATCACGATCTGAAACAATAGTATTTGGCACACCATGCAAGCGAATAATTTCACGAAAGAACAAATCAGCAACATTAACAGCATCATCGCTTTTATGACATGGTATAAAGTGTGCCATTTTCGAGAATCTATCCACGATAACAAATATGCTATCCCTCCCTTTCTTTGTTCGAGGTAAACCTAAAACAAAGTCCATAGATATATCCTCCCAAGGAACACTAGGTACAGGCAAAGGCATATATAAACCATGAGGATTGAGTCGTGACTTAGCTTTTTGACATGTAGTGCAGCGAGCAATAAAACGCTCAACATCCCGTCTCATTTTTGGCCAAAAGAAATGTGTAGCAAGTACGTCCTCCGTCTTCTTCACGCCAAAGTGTCCCATTAATCCTCCTCCATGCGCCTCCTGCAACAACAAAAGACGAATGGAGCTAGCTGGAATGCATAGCTTGTTAGCACGAAACACAAATCCATCGTTAACGACAAACTTGTTCCACATTCTTCCTTGTTTACAATTCTGCATTACATCTTTAAAATCAGCATCATGCACATATTGATCTTTGATGGTCTCCAAACCAAATATTTTGAAGTCAAGTTGTGAAAGCATAGTATAGCGACGAGACAATGCATCAGCAATAACATTTTCTTTTCCCTTCTTGTGTTTAATGACATAAGGGAAAGTCTCAATGAATTCAACCCATTTAGCATGTCTACGATTCAGTTTAGCTTGACTTTTAATATGTTTCAAAGATTCATGATCAGAATGTATAACAAATTCTTTGGGCCATAAATAATGTTGCCATGTTTCTAAAGTCCGAACAAGAGCATATAATTCTTTATCATAAGTAGAATAATTCAGACTAGGCCCACTCAATTTTTCAGAAAAGTATGCAACAGGTTTGCCATCTTGTAATAACACACCTCCTAATCCAATTCCACTAGCATCACATTCAAGCTCAAAAGTCTTATTAAAATCAGGAAGTTGGAGTAAAGTAGCATGTGTCAACTTATCTTTCAAAACCGTGAAGGCTTCTTCCTGTGCGGTACCCCAAACAAAAGGCACATCCTTCTTTGTAAGCTCGTTGAGAGGTGCAGCAATGGTGCTGAAATCTCTCACAAAACGCCTATAGAATCCAGCGAGGCCAAGAAAACTCCTCACTTGTGTGACCGTTTTGGGCTGCGGCCATCTCTCAATAGCTTCAATCTTGGCTTTGTCAACTTCAATTCCCTGTGGAGTAACAACATAGCCAAGAAAAGATACTCGGTCGGTGCAAAAGGTGCACTTCCCAAGGTTACCAAACAAACGTGCATCACGTAGAGCAATAAAAACAGCACGTAAATGTTCCAAATGTTCTTCCAAAGATCTGCTATAAATCAGTATGTCATCAAAGTAAACTACCACAAATCGTCCAATGAAAGCACGTAAAACTTCGTTCATTAATCTCATGAAAGTACTAGGTGCATTAGTTAACCCAAAAGGCATGACTAACCACTCATATAATCCAAACTTAGTTTTAAATGCTGTTTTCCATTCATCTCCCAATTTCACACGAATTTGATGGTAGCCACTACGCAAATCAACTTTGGAGAATATTGTAGAGCCACTCAATTCATCAAGCATATCATCTAGCCTAGGAATAGGATGACGATAACGAATAGTAATATTATTAATGCCTCTACAATCAACACACATACGTGATGTACCATCCTTTTTCGGCACTAGAATAATAGGAACAGCACAAGGACTAAGGGATTCGCGTATATAACCTTTGTCGAGAAGCTCTTGTACTTGACGCATAATCTCCTTCGTCTCCTCTGGATTGGTACGTATGGTGCACGGTTTGGCAGTGAAGCACCGGGAATTAAGTCAATCTGATGCTCAATCCCTCGAATAGGCGGTAATCCCGGTGGCACGTCTTGTGGAAAGACGTCAGCGAACTCCTGCAAAATGTTAGTGACAGCAGGAGGCAAAGAGGAAGGCACGTCCTCGAATGAAAATAATGCCTCTTTGCACACAAAAGCATAGCAAACAGATTTGCTGAAATCTAGCTCATCAATATCAGATTTGGTGGCAAATAAACATGCACTTTTCAATTTAATTTCAGAAGCAACACTAGATGGTTTATTATTAGGCTTCATTTGTTGCTCAAATTCTTTTGCCACAATCTGATTTTCACTCTTATTCGTCTCCTGTTTTGCTTTATTAGCTCTATTAATATCATCTTTCAAAATGGAATCAGGAGTCATAGGAAGCAAAGTAATATTTTTATCCTTATGAACAAGAGTATAGTGATTGTTTCTACCATGGTGTACAGAATTTTTATCAAATTTCCAAGGTCTACCAAGTAATAAGGAACATGCTTGCATAGGTACCACATCACAATCAACATAATCAGCATATGTAGAGATACTAAAATGCACACGAACAGTACGTGTTACCTTAACCTTGCCGCTGTTGTTGAACCATTGGATGTAGTAAGGATGTGGATGTGGTCTTGTGGTGAGAGAAAGCTTCTCCACCATCTCCATGCTAGCCAAGTTGTTGCAGCTCCCTCCGTCTATTATGACGCGCACAGAACGTTCCTTCACAACTCCCTTGGTATGGAACAAATTGTGCCTCTGATTTTGCTCAGCTTGTGTGACCTGCACACTCAAAACACGTTGAGCAACTAAACATTCATACCTGTCAGCGTCTTCAGGAGCCATGTATTGCGTCTCATGATCAGAATCATCTCCACCATGTTCTTCACGTGTGATAAGAGCCAATGTCTCCTCATCATAGTCACTAGCGGACTCATATCCACCATCCGCGGTAGCAATCATCACACGCGGAGATTTGCATTCCCTCGCATAATGACCTCCTCCCTTACAACGACGACAAATAATATCACTTGTGTGCCCTGTTGATGCCATGGAAGAAGAAGAACGCTGTGCAGGCCCCGCAGGTGCGCTCTTGGCAGATAATGGTGGTTGTTCCTGTTTTCTTGTATCACGGCTGTAGGAGGCACCTGATTGAGGTGCTGGTGCAGTTGAAGTAGAAGATGCACGCGGCGTCCATGAGGAAGGTCGGCCTGCAGAAAAGTTAGTTCGCGCCAATGCTTGTCGATCCTGCACTTCACGTTCAGCTTTACAAGCAAGATGGAATAAACGAGTGATATTAGTATACTCCTTATAGTCTAGAATGGTCTGAAACTCTCTATTTAATCCACCCAGAAAACGTGCAAGCATAGCTTCATTCTCCTCAACAATACCACATCGAATCATGCCAGTTTGTAATTCCTGATAATATTCTTCTACAGAATTTTTTCCTTGTCTTAAACGCTGCAATTTTTGAAGCAATTCACGTTGATAATATGGTGGAACCCAACGCGTACGCATAGCAGTTTTCAAAGCAGCCCAAGTAGTTGGAATAGGATATAATCTACAATGTTCAGACCACCATACACATGCAAAACTAGTGAAAGCACAAACAGCTGCAGCAACTCGTCTCTCCTCAGGATATTGTAAACATGTAAATCGTTGTTCAGTTTCTAACTCCCAAGTAAGATATATATCAGGAACATATCTACCCTCAAATGGTGGAATATTCAATTTCAGTTTAGGAATATGGACATCATCTCGTACCTGAGGTGGTGGTGCAGGCCTACCATTACGAATATATACCTGAGGTCGACCTGCTGGTGGAGGTACAGGTGGCTGTACGTAGTGTTGATTTTGATCAACCTCATCCTCATAATCTCCCACATAATCATCCTCCTCCGCATCAGCAGCAGGAGCCACAGAAGTATCAACAGCAGCACCAACAGTTTGGTCAAACGCAAGAGGAACACGGCTTGCTCGGCGGAGGTCTGCTTCACGACGTGGAGGTAGTCGTTGTTGTTGTTGTTGGAGAGGTGCGTTAGGTGCAGCGGGTGGTGGTGGTGGAAGACGCGCGAGCAATTCATTAAACTTGTTATCGAGCTTTGTTTCGAACGTCTTCTCAAGGCCAGTGATCTTCTCCATGGCCTCTTCAAAATTGTTCAGCACATCTTGCACCTGTTCAGTCATCATTTGCTGAAACTTATCATGAAGCTCCTTGTTCGATAAATTCTCCCAGTCAATCTCGTCGGCTTGTGATCCTGGCATGGTTAGCAGCAATAGAAACACACAAGAATATGATCCTACAGACTACGAACAAGTGGTGGTGGTGGGTGTCACAAATCCGTCAAGCAAATCTCTAATTCTTACCAGTTCTTACCCAGCAGCAGGCGGTGATCGGCAACCGTTGTAGTCAAAAACTCTCAAAGCTTGGATAGAGCGATTACCAGGGAGAGTCAAACGCACGACGTAGATGTATGTGGAGCTGGGAAGGCTTATAATATGGTAGCAAAAAGGGTCAGCAATAATCAATTCAGAGATGCAAAGTTGAATAAACGCTCAACGACGGTACTGTGCTGGTCCTAGGCTAGACTGTGCTAGAGACGCGAGCCTAGAACACTAACAAAATCACGGCGCGGCACGTAAACAAGGGAAAAGCACACTCTGAATTTTTTTTTCGCTCTTTTTTTTTTGCGCTGCTTTTTTTTTTGCGAAAAATCACTATAATGGCGAGTGTCTCAAAACTCTTCCTAGCTCAAACTGACAGGATGGGCACGAAATTTTTCGACCAAATTTTTTTTTTTTTCGGGTGCCCGGACCCAAAAACTGGAAACGGGTCAAAAAAAACTTCCTATAATGGCACCTGTCTCAAAACACTCAGAAACACCTAAAAATAGGATAGCCAGAATTTTTTTCGAAAAATGCGTTTTCGAAAAATTTTGGGCCTAAACGGAGCGTGGCTACCCGACTCTTTTTTTTTTTTCCCGAAACCTACTCCGGCAAGGAAACACGAATCGGAATCTAGATGGATCCCGAAAACAAACCTAATAAGCAAAGAACTCGGATTGGTGGTGGATATATGGTGGTGGTATATGGCAGCGGTGGTGGTAGCGGTGGTAGTATATGGATATGGATCGGTGGTGGTATATGGACACGGATTGGTGGTGGTATATGGATACGGATTCGGTGCTGTGGTGGTAGATGGCAGGGGCGATGATGATGGTGCGGCGGCGGCGTGACAACTTATGACCAGAACTCGAAACTCTAAAAGACTAGACTCTAAGACCAGCAACTAGACACGACGATGCAACCGCAAATTCAACAAAGCAAAACCCTAAAAAGATTATGCAAGGCTCAGATTGGTTCGGATATGATGAACTAACCCTAATTTTTTTGTGGCTTTTTCGTGGACTATAGGTATGAAGAACAGACTCGATCTAAACTACTAAAAAACTGTAAAATCTCACCGAGCAACCTGGAAATCTGATACCACTTGATAGAGGCAAAGGTGTCCCGTCTTTCGATGAGATGGTGGATTTCGCTTTGGTGGAAGTCGACTTTGACGATCCGACTACGAACGTGCGAGGACGTCGCGCCTTAGCAATCGCTAAACCAACTCCGAGAGGTTATTGACCACGCTGGAGCACGATCAACCTGACCACGAGGGTCTGTTTCCTGCGAGCAAACGAAGAACAAGCAAGAAACTGAGATTGCAATCTGGATATTGCGAATATAAGATGAAAGCTTTATTGATCAAGGTGGGGTTCTGTGACGCCTTTGTCTGGTCGTTGAACACAAATGAAGTACGCGAAGTTGCAGCTATGGCGAACTTTTAATCTAAACAAAACCCAAAGTCTAAACGATGCCCTAAGGGCTGTATATATGGAGGAAGAGGGGGGGAATTTCGTGGCCCTTGGTGGAGGGGTCCGAAATCAACCCTATCTCTTGTTTCCCCACACATACGGACTCTAAAAATAGCCTATACTTATGTATTTCGAAATTACATGGGCCTGGCCCAATAATAAGGTGACGCAGCACCTAAAATAGCCTCGGGACGAAATTTATGAAGTGGCATCTTGTATATTTCGTCCAAGGCTTCATGCACCCATTATGGTGGCTTCAAAGTCCTGAAATCATCACTTGTAACTCCGTTCTTGTTCCAATGTTCATCCTTCTCCAAGCTAGGCCCTTCATTTATAAGCAAAACAAATGTATCCAATTTAGGCAGCATCATATTCTCATGAACATTAGAATCATTACCAAGAAACGAAAGTACCTGGTAATTTAGTTGGCGTGCACGAGCTCTAGTAATTGGTCCAGTATGTATAGCAGCAGTGGCTGTGGGTGTAACAATTGTATTGATGTCCTCATCACACGTCTTGTGGAAAAACGTCAGCGAACTCCTGCAAAATGTTAGTGACAGCAGGAGGCAAAGAGGAAGGCACGTCCTCGAATGAAAATAATGCCTCTTTGCACACAAAAGCATAGCAAACAGATTTGCTGAAATCTAGCTCATCAATATCAGATTTGGTGGCAAATAAACATGCACTTTTCAATTGAATTTCAGAAGCAACACTAGATGGTTTATTCTTAGGCTTCATTTGTTGCTCAAATTCTTTTGCCACAATCTGATTTTTACTCTTATTCTTCTCCTGTTGTGCTTTATTAGCTCTATTAATATCATCTTTCAAAATGGAATCAGGAGTCATAGGAAGCAAAGTAATATTTTTATCCTTATGAACAAGAGTATAGTGATTGTTTCTACCATGGTGTACAGAATTTTTATCAAATTGCCATGGTCTACCAAGTAATAAGGAACATGCTTGCATAGGTACCACATCACAATCAACATAATCAGCATATGTAGAGATACTAAAATGCACACGAACAGTACGTGTTACCTTAACCTTGCCGCTGTTGTTGAACCATTGGATATAGTAAGGATGTGGATGTGGTCTTGTGGTGAGAGAAAGCTTCTCCACCATCTCCATGCTAGCCAAGTTGTTGCAGCTCCCTCCGTCTATTATGACGCGCACAGAACGTTCCTTCACAACTCCCTTGGTATGGAACAAATTGTGCCTCTGATTTTGCTCAGCTTGTGTGACCTGCACACTCAAAACACGTTGAGCAACTAAACATTCATACCTGTCAGCGTCTTCAGGAGCCATGTATTGCGTCTCATGATCAGAATCATCTCCACCATGTTCTTCACATGTAATAAGAGCCAAAGTCTCCTCATCATAGTCACTAGCGGACTCATATCCACCATCCGCGGTAGCAATCATCACACGCGGAGATTTGCATTCTCTCGCATAATGACCTCCTCCCTTACAACGACGACAAATAATATCACTTGTGTGCTGATGAGGACATCAATACAATTGTTACACCCACAGCCCCTGCTGCTATACATACTGGACCAATTACTAGAGCTCGTGCACGCCAACTAAATTACCAGGTACTTTCGTTTCTTGGTAATGATTCTAATGTTCATGAGAATATGATGCTGCCTAAATTGGATACATTTGTTTTGCTTACAAATGAAGGGCCTAGCTTGGAGAAGGATGAACATTGGAGCAAGAACAAGCATGGAGATGATGGCATGCGCAAGGGGAACAAGAACGGAGTTACAAGTGATGATTTCAGGACTTTGAAGCCACCATAATGGGTGCATGAAGCCTTGGACGAAATATACAAGATGCCACTTCACAAATTTCGTCCCGAGGCTATTTTAGGTGCTGCATCACCTTATTATTGGGCCAGGCCCATGTAATTTCGAAATACATAAGTATAGGCTATTTTTAGAGTCCGTATGTGTGGGGAAACAAGAGATAGGGTTGATTTCGGACCCCTCCACCAAGGGCCACGAAATTCCCCCCCTCTTCCTCCATATATACAGCCCTTAGGGCATCGTTTAGACTTTGGGTTTTGTTTAGATTAAAAGTTCGCCATAGCTGCAACTTCGCGTACTTCGTTTGTGTTCAACGACCAGACAAAGGCGTCACAGAACCCCACCTTGATCAATAAAGCTTTCATCTTATATTCGCAATATCCAGATTGCAATCTCAGTTTCTTGCTTGTTCTTCGTTTGCTCGCAGGAAACAGACCCTCGTGGTCAGGTTGATCGTGCTCCGGCGTGGTCAATAACCTCTCGGAGTTGGTTTAGCGATTGCTAAGGCGCGACGTCCTCGCACGTTCGTAGTCGGATCGTCAAAGTCGACTTCCACCAAAGCGAAATCCACCATCTCATCGAAAGACGGGACACCTTTGCCTCTATCAAAGAGGAAGGCACGTCCTCGAATGAAAATAATGCCTCTTTGCACACAAAAGCATAGCAAACAGATTTGCTGAAATCTAGCTCATCAATATCAGATTTGGTGGCAAATAAACATGCACTTTTCAATTTAATTTCAGAAGCAACACTAGATGGTTTATTATTAGGCTTCATTTGTTGCTCAAATTCTTTTGCCACAATCTGATTTTCACTCTTATTCGTCTCCTGTTTTGCTTTATTAGCTCTATTAATATCATCTTTCAAAATGGAATCAGGAGTCATAGGAAGCAAAGTAATATTTTTATCCTTATGAACAAGAGTATAGTGATTGTTTCTACCATGGTGTACAGAATTTTTATCAAATTGCCATGGTCTACCAAGTAATAAGGAACATGCTTGCATAGGTACCACATCACAATCAACATAATCAGCATATGTAGAGATACTAAAATGCACACGAACAGTACGTGTTACCTTAACCTTGCCGCTGTTATTGAACCATTGGATGTAGTAAGGATGTGGATGTGGTCTTGTGGTGAGAGAAAGCTTCTCCACCATCTCCATGCTAGCCAAGTTGTTGCAGCTCCCTCCGTCTATTATGACGCGCACAGAACGTTCCTTCACAACTCCCTTGGTATGGAACAAATTGTGCCTCTGATTTTGCTCAGCTTGTGTGACCTGCACACTCAAAACACGTTGAGCAACTAAACATTCATACCTGTCAGCGTCTTCAGGAGCCATGTATTGCGTCTCATGATCAGAATCATCTTCACCATGTTCTTCACGTGTAATAAGAGCCAATGTCTCCTCATCATAGTCACTAGCGGACTCATATCCACCATCCGCGGTAGCAATCATCACACGCGGAGATTTGCATTCCCTCGCATAATGACCTCCTCCCTTACAACGACGACAAATAATATCACTTGTGTGCCCTGTTGATGCCATGGAAGAAGAAGAACGCTGTGCAGGACCCGCAGGTGCGCTCTTGGAAGATAATGGTGGTTGTGCCTGTTTTCTTTTATCACGGCTGGAGGTGGCACCGGATGGAGGTGCTGGTGCAGTTGAAGTAGAAGATGCACGTGGTGTCCATGATGAAGGTCGGCCTGCAGAAAAGTTAGTTCGCCCCAATGCTTGTCGATCCTGCACTTCACGTTCAGCTTTACAAGCAAGATGGAATAAACGAGTGATATTAGTATACTCCTTATAGTCTAGAATGGTCTGAATCTCTCTATTTAATCCACCCAGAAAACGTGCAAGCATAGCTTCATTCTCCTCAACAATACCACATCTAATCATGCCAGTTTGTAATTCCTGGTAATATTCTTCTACAGAATTTTTCCCTTGTCTTAAACGCTGCAATTTTTGAAGCAATTCACGTTGATAATATGGTGGAACCCAACGCGTACGCATAGCAGTTTTCAAAGCAGCCCAAGTAGTTGGAATAGGATATAATCTACAATGTTCAGACCACCATACACATGCAAAACTAGTGAAAGCACAAACAGCAGCAGCAACTCGTCTCTCCTCAGGATATTGTAAACATGTAAATCGTTGTTCAGTTTCTAACTTCCAAGTAAGATATATATCAGGAACATATCTACCCTCAAATGGTGGAATATTCAATTTCAGTTTAGGAATATGGACATCATCTCGTACCTGAGGTGGTGGTGCAGGCCTACCATTACGAATATATACCTGAGGTCGACCTGCTGGTGGTGGTACAGGTGGCTGTACGTAGTGTTGATTTTGATCAACCTCATCCTCATAATCTCCCACATAATCATCCTCCTCCGCATCAGCAGCAGGAGCCACAGAAGTATCAACAGCAGCACCAACAGTATGGCCAAACGCAAGAGGAACACGGCTTGCTCGGCGGAGATCTGCTTCGCGACGTGGAGGTAGTCGTTGTTGTTGTTGTTGGAGAGGTGCGTTAGGTGCAGCGGGTGGTGGTGGTGGAAGACGCGCGAGCAATTCATTAAACTTGTTATCGAGCTTTGTTTCGAACGTCTTCTCAAGGCCAGTGATCTTCTCCATGGCCTCTTCAAAATTGTTCAGCACATCTTGCACCTGTTCAGTCATCATTTGCTGAAACTTATCATGAAGCTCCTTGTTCGATAAATTCTCCCAGTCAATCTCGTCGGCTTGTGATCCTGGCATGGTTAGCAACAATAGAAACACACAAGAATATGATCCTACAAACTACGAACAAGTGGTGGTGGTGGGTGTCACAAATCCGTCAAGCAAATCTCAAATTCTTACCAGTTCTTACCCAGCAGCAGACGGTGATCGGCAACCGTTGTAGTCAAACACTCTCAAAGCTTGGATAGAGCGATTACCAGGGAGAGTCAAACGCACGACGTAGATGTATGTGGAGCTGGGAAGGCTTATAATATGGTAGCAAAAAGGGTCAGCAATAATCAATTCAGAGATGCAAAGTTGAATAAACGCTCAAAGACGGTACTGTGCTGGTCCTAGGCTAGACTGTGCTAGAGACGCGAGCCTAGAACACCAACAAAATCACGGCGCGGCACGTAAACAAGGGAAAAGCACACTCTGAATTTTTTTTTCGCTCTTTTTTTTTTGCGCTCTTTTTTTTTTGCGCTGCTTTTTTTTTTGCGAAAAATCACTATAATGGCGAGTATCTCAAAACTCTTCCTAGCTCAAGCTGACAGGATGGGCACGAAATTTTTCGACCAATTTTTTTTTTCGACTGCCCGGACCCAAAAACTGGAAACGGGTCAAAAAAAACTTCCTATAATGGCACCTGTCTCAAAACACTCAGAAACACCTAAAAATAGGATAGCCAGAAATTTTTTCGAAAAATGCGTTTTCGAAAAATTTTGGGCCTAAACGGAGCGTGGCTACCCGACTCTTTTTTTTTTCCGAAACCTACTCCGGCAAGGAAACACGAATCGGAATCTAGATGGATCCCGAAAACAAACCTAATAAGCAAAGAACTCAGATTGGTGGTGGATATATGGTGGTGGTATATGGCAGCGGTGGTGGTAGCGGTGGTAGTATATGGATATGGATCGGTGGTGGTATATGGACACGGATTGGTGGTGGTATATGGATACGGATTCGGTGCGGTGGTGGTAGATGGCAGGGGCGATGATGATGGTGCGGCGGCGGCGTGACAACTTATGACCAGAACTCGAAACTCTAAAAGACTAGACTCTAAGACCAGCAACTAGACACGACGATGCAACCGCAAATTCAACAAAGCAAAACCCTAAAAAGAATATGCAAGGCTCAGATTGGTTCGGATATGATGAACTAACCCTAATTTTTTTTGTGGCTTTTTCGTGGACTATAGGTATGAAGAACAGACTCGATCTAAACTACGAAAAACTGTAAAATCTCACCGAGCAACCTGGAAATCTGATACCACTTGATAGAGGCAAAGGTGTCCCGTCTTTTGATGAGATGTTGGATATCGCTTTGGTGGAAGTCGACTTTGACGATCCGACTACGAACGTGCGAGGTCGTCGCGCCTTAGCAATCGCTAAACCAACTCCGAGAGGTTATTGACCACGCTGGAGCACGATCAACCTGACCACGAGGGTCTGTTTCCTGCGAGCAAACGAAGAACAAGCAAGAAACTAAGATTGCAATCTGGATATTGCGAATATAAGATGAAAGCTTTATTGATCAAGGTGGGGTTCTGTGACGCCTTTGTCTGGTCGTTGAACACAAACGAAGTACGCGAAGTTGCAGCTATGGCGAACTTTTAATCTAAACAAAACCCAAAGTCTAAACGATGCCCTAAGGGTTGTATATATGGAGGAAGAGGGGGGAATTTCGTGGCCCTTGGTGGAGGGGTCCGAAATCAACCCTATCTCTTGTTTCCCCACACATACGGACTCTAAAAATAGCCTATACTTATATATTTCGAAATTACATGGGCCTGGCCCAATAATAAGGTGACGCAGCACCTAAAATAGCCTCGGGACGAAATTTATGAAGTGGCATCTTGTATATTTCGTCCAAGGCTTCATGCACCCATTATGGTGGCTTCAAAGTCCTGAAATCATCACTTGTAACTCCGTTCTTGTTCCAATGTTCATCCTTCTCCAAGCTAGGCCCTTCATTTGTAAGCAAAACAAATGTATCCAATTTAGGCAGCATCATATTCTCATGAACATTAGAATCATTACCAAGAAACGAAAGTACCTGGTAATTTAGTTGGCGTGCACGAGCTCTAGTAATTGGTCCAGTATGTATAGCAGCAGGGGCTGTGGGTGTAACAATTGTATTGATGTCCTCATCACATACTAGTGCTAGTACTAGTTTTCGAGTTGTTGCGTCACGTATATACTTGTTGGCATCGCGTGTGGATTTCACTTGTGTCTTAGGCTCGTGTCTCTAGCACGGTCTAGCCTAGGACCAGCACTCGACTACTTTGAGCGATTATTCAACTTGCATTAATTAACGTGGTTATAGCATTTTTTTCCTACATATATAAACCCAACCCAGCTTCACATGTTTCTACATCGTGCATACATACATTCACCTGGCAATCGCTTTACCCAACTCTTCGAGTTATTTGACACTGCTGGTTGCCGGTCACCACCTGCTTCATGGTAAGAACTTGTAAGACTTTGATTTGCTATACTGTGAGCGTTTTACCATCATTTCCCAATAGTTCATAGGAACATTATTTTTCGATTTTGTTTCTTGTTTCTACTAATCATGACAGGATCTAGAGTCAATTCATGGGGTTTGTCGATCGTGGGAGACGTTCCATCACCTATGCAAATACCAAAACCGCCACGAGAGGTGCACAAACATCCAAATGCACATGATCAGGTTAATGTTTCTATACCACCATTTAATGGTCGTTTTAGACCTGCTTTATATATTGAATAGGAGTTTGACATAAATAATATATTTGCTTCCAATAATTTTGATGAATGTAAAAAAGTTAAGGTCGCGGTTGGTTCTTTCACTGGTTATGCTATAGTTTGGTGGAGTGAATATTGTCGGTTACACCCTAATGATATACCTACTACTTGGGATGATATGAAACTTGCCATGCGACATACATTCATTCCCGCTTATTATACTCGTGACATGATTAAAATGTTGCAACATTTAAAACAAGGTAGTGACACCGTAATGACATATTATGATACTTTACAAACTACCTTGCTGCATTCCTCTTTAGTAGAAAGTGAAGAAGATTTTATGGATAGATTTTGGGGAGGATTAAATCGTGACATTCAGGAGATACTAATTCATGAAGAGTGTTATCCTATGGACCATTTGTTTCATCTTGCTTGCAAAGCTGAACAGGAAATAAAACGACGTGTTGCCCACAAGGAGAACAAGCGCGAGATGCACATTCCAAGAGGTTATACGGTTGTCCCTTCAACTACTAGGCATACTATGACAACCACATCCGTTGTTGTGAGGACTACATCACCTCCACCATGTGACACATCATCATTGAGAGTGCCTACATCATCTGAGTTGATCCTAAGAGGTAATGACAAAGGTACTAATCTTCCACCTCCACATGAGTATGATGAATGTCTTGTCAATTTAAATGCACCATGCGGTGAGCTACCCACTACTTTGATCACACCAGCTATTTTAGAGGACTATGTTAATGATTTGACTTTGCCATGTGATCAAACAGTTTTAAGTGAACCCATTGAATTAACTATCGATGCAAAAGAATCAAGTGAATCATGGAATAAATCGGATTTGGATCAAATACATTTGAAAATAATTGTGCCAATGTTTAATCATTTTGATATGACCTCTAACCTTGGTGATGGTTCATCAATGTTGGGATGGTTTAATGATAAGCATTGTCAATCTTTTGATATGAATAGGAGCTTCACTTATATATGCAAACTGAGTTGCAATATTTTCATGCCTTTGACTTCTTGTGATAATATGTTGGATTTATACTTCACGACTTTTGAAGGGTGCTCTTGTATAACTATGTCACATGTGCCCCAACTGAGATCAGTAAAAATGGATGACATATACATATACAACGTGTACACCTTGTCTCTTTTGTTAGCCAGATTTCAGATTAAGCAACGCCGAGGACGGCTTTGTTTTCAAGAAGGGGAGGATGATGAGGACATGGCTACCACAATTACACCCATATCCCCTACTCTTTTACCTCTTCGAACAGTTGCTAGAGCTCAGATACGCCAATTAGATTATCAGGTACTTTCGTTTCTTGGTAATGTTACTAGTGTTCATGAGAATATGATGCTGCCTAACTTAGATACATTTGTGTTGCTTGCAATTGAAGGGCCTAGCACAGATAAGAAGGTTGAGCACTGGAGCATGGTCAAGCACGGAGATGAAGGTGCATGCGAAGAGAACAAGAATAGAGGTTCAAGTGGAGATTTCCGGACTTTGAAGCCACCATGATGACATACAAGAAGATGGATGAAATATATAAGATGACCTTTCATAAATTTCATCCATAGCTTATTATTGGTGTTGCGCCACTTTATTTTGGGTCAGGCCCATGTAATCTATTTTTAGAGTCCATATTATAGGGGAAACGACTTAGGAGGTGTTTTAGTCCCACCTTGCCAAGCGTGGACAAAATCTCCTCTCTTTTCCCTATAAATATAGCCCTTAAGGCATCGTTTAGAGTTGGGTAATGAGGTGAAACAACAGCCAAGCAGGATATATCAACAACTTTGTCTCCAACTTTCCTCTGAAAAAGTTTGTGCCGATTTTTTTGTTTTTTTTCTTCTCTCTTTTTTTTCCTCACACTTTTGTTTCTTTCTCTCCTTTTTTTTCTCTGACTTTTTTTTCTCCTTTTTTTCTGATGAGGACATGACTACCTTGGATATGACCAAAAATATTGCATATATGCATATTTGTCAGGTGATTTCTAGTGCAAACTATTCAATAATCTATTTATGTTATCCAGAACAAAAATACTTCACACACTTTTGTGTTTTGTCTAATTGCAGGTGTATGGGACATTTGTACAATCCACATATGAAGATAAGGAAGAAAGAGATGTTTATTTGCTGTCCAAAAAGTTCTCTCACGTCACTTTTGGCCCAAGAGAAGATAGAGTCCAAGTCTCTCACGTTCTGGATTCAGATTCGGACTGCACAGACACACCTGACTCAAAACGCACACAAGTTTTTCATACGGACTCCGAATTGGGTGATTCTTTTTTTGTTGGAAACTAGATTTCGTGCACTTTCCAACCCAATTGGAATCACCTTCAAATTCGTCCGGAGCGTTGAGTTGTGGACGAAACAATCTGATGCTGCAGCAGAATCCGAGTCAAACTACAAGTCCAAAGGTGTTACATCACCTCCACTTGGGCCCATTGGCCTTGTACGACCTAGATTTAGTATTAGGCTGCCTTGGGACGTCCACCCACCTCCTTGGCCGCCACCCCTTGCTCCTATATAAGTAGATCATTCTAGTAGCTTTTCCTTGGGACTTGTTTAGTTAAAAGTTAGCCATTGCAACTTCGTGTGCTTCGTTTGTGTCCAACGACCAGACCAAGACCACTTTTCGGATCCCCACCATTATCAATACTTCATACATATTCGCGATATTCAGATTGCTTTTATCATATTCTTGCTTGTTCTTCGATTGCTTGCGGGAATAGACCTTCGTGGTCAGGTTGATCGTGCTCCGGCGTGGGCAATAACCTCTCGGAGTTGGTTTAGCGATTGCTAAGGCACAACGTCGTTGCACGTTTGTAGTCGAATCGTCAAAGTCGTCTCCACCAAACCGATAGTTATCATCTCATCGAAAGATCGGGACACCCCGCCTCTATCAAGTGGTATCAGTTTTCAGGTTGCTCGGTGAGAATTTCCAGTTTTTCCTAGATTAGATTTATTTTCTTACCTATTGTCCAAGAAAAAGCCACAAAACAAAAGTTAGATCTATTCATCCTTTGTCCTAGCCAGACTGAGCCTTTGCAATTTTCTTTTCATTGTTTGCATTATTGAATTATCGGTTGCATCGCCGTGTCGAGTTGCTGGTCTTAGTGTCTAGTTCCTTTAGAGTTTCGAGTTCTGTTCACATTAGTCACGCAGCCGCTGCATCATTATCCCATCCGCTGTCCACCATCCCATCCACCAATTTCCACCATGTGCTAGGCACTGTTTATTGTCATAATCATAGTTGAGGTCACTCACATCTTCGCCTGATCGAATCTGCATCTTATCTAGTTTGTCTTGGAAAGAGGGAGAAAAAGAAGATAAAGAAAAAAAAGAGAGAAAAAAGGAAAGAAAAAAAAAAGAAAAAGAGGGAGAAGAAAAAGAAAAAAAAGGCGTGAGAGAAAAAAGAGAGAAGAAAAAAAATTGGATCTATCTAGAATCAATCTCGTACCTGAATTCAGATTGGAATCTGTTTTGCGCACTGTTCAGTAAAACAGGTGTATCTTCCTCATACGAAGTCAGTTTTGGCTCCGTGAGTACTCAAATTGAAGATAGCGACGAGCCGCATCTAAATAGTTGCAGAAGCTAGTTCAATATTTGACACCTCAAAATCGGCTTCTAAATAGGTCTTTTTGCCCTCCGAAGTTCATGAACACAACTTGTTCCAATTTTTCAGGCCAGTTTTAGAATTCTTTGACTCCTCATATCAACTCGGAATTGAGTGATTCTTTTTGCATTGGAAAGCTTGAGTTAGTAGCATTCTTTGAAAGAATTTATCAGAAAATTGTCTCAAACTTTTCAAGAGGGAAGTTGGAGAGAGAGTTGTTGTATATCCTGCTTGGCAGTTGTTTTTCATCATTATCTTCACTGCCGTTGTGATCTTCACTTATATCTTGCTGTCAAGAGATACTTAGTATCCTTCATTGATGCTAGTTGTGCTACGCCGTGACCTCATTAGTGTTCTAGGCTCGCGTCTCTAGTCCGGTCTAGCCTAGGACCAGCACAGTACCGTCGTTGAGCGTTTATTCAACATTGCATCTTTGAATTGATTATTGCTAATCTTTTGCTACCATATATAGCCAACCCAGCTCCACATATTTCTACATCGTGTATACGTACGCTCCCCTGGCAATAGCTTTACTCAATATTCGGAGTTACTTGACACCGCTGGTTGCCGATCACCGCCTGCTGCATGGTAAGAACTTGTAAGACATTGATATTTGCTTTACTGTGAGCGTTTTACCACCACATCCTAGTAGTTATAGAAACATTATTTTTGGGTTTTGTTTCTTGTTCTACTAATCATGACAGGATCCAGAGTCAATTCATGGGCTTTGTCGATCGCGGGAGACGTGCCACCACCTTTGCAAATACCACAACCGTCACGAGAGGTGCACAAACATCCAAATGCACATGATCAGGTTAATGTATCTATACCACCATTTAATGGCCGTTTTAAACCTGCTTTATATATTGAATGGGAGTTCGACATAAAAAATATGTTTGCTTCCCATAATTTCAATGAACATAAAAAGGTTAAGGTTGCGGTTGGTTCTTTCACT
>NW_021196140.1:0-1266 GCF_002162155.2 Triticum dicoccoides
GTATCCGAGCCCACTGACGTGCTCACCATGATCTCAGGAGTCCGTAGCACGCCCCAGCTCCTCCTGCCGTGCTCCCTAACCCCGACCCCGAGATTGCCCGAACTCCGGCAGCCGCAAAAGAGGTCGCCGCCGGCAGCTCCGGCCACCCCAGCCTCCGCCACCGCCACCGTTGGATGCGCCACTCCACCCTCTCCCCGTAGCTGCTTCCTGCGCGCCAAAAGAGCCCCTGTAGTTGGTTTCCGACGCGCACCACCGCGTCTGGCCTCGCCGGCGTCAAGCCGCCGGTGGGTCTGACCACGTTGACCACGGCGGGACCCCCCCCCCTCTCTGGGTCGATGACAGGTGGGGCCAGCCCCCCCTGTTAATTAGTTTAACTATTTTATCTTAACTACCCCCTCTGCTGACACTGACAGGTGGGCCCCCGCCATCAGGTGGTTAGCTTAAGCTAATCACCACTTAATCTAACCCCAGAGCCACTGACATGTGGGCCCTAGTGCCCTAATCTTTAATTAAATTAAACTAACCCCCCTGTCTAACCTGTGTCACTGACGTGTGACCCCCACACGTCAGGTTGACCCGGGGCAGCCCTGTTGACTTGCTGACGCAAGCATGACGCAGTGCTGATGTCATAACTCATTTTCTGGATTTAATTTAATTCTGAAATTCCAGAAAATGCCTAAAACTTCAAAAATTCATAGAAAATTAACCGTAACTCCAAATTAAATAATTTATATATGAAAAATTATCAGAAAAATTCAAGGAATCCATCTGTACCATTTCCATGCATGTTAGAACAACTTATAGATGCTGTTTAGCACAAAACAAATAAAGGACATTTAAATAACCACATATGGAGTTTGAATTTGAATCTTGGATTCAAACCAACTTCATTTAATCTGTTGCTAGTTGCATTAGCCCAAAACACATTCATTTTGCCATGTCATGATCATGCATCATATTGTGCATTGCATTGATCGTGTTTTTCTGTATTTGCCGGTAATTGTCCCCTCTCGATAGACGTGTACCGATGATGTGATCGTTGACACTGATGAAGACTCAATGTTATCTTCAGAAGTGCCAGGCAAGCAAAACCCCATTGTTCATTCCGATACAATCCTACTCTCTCGCTCCTGCTCTCTTTTACTGCATTAGGACAACATCGATTCATCTGTTACTTGCTGCGGTAGCTGAACCCCTTTATCCTTTGCATGACCTGTCATTCCACAGTAAATAGATGAAACCCACTAGTATGAGTAGGAATTGTTT
>NW_021196141.1:0-1069 GCF_002162155.2 Triticum dicoccoides
GGGGGGTGGCCGGCCCTAGGAGATCCAATCTCCTAGGGGGTGCGGCGGCCAAGGGGGGTTTTCCCTCCCCCCAAGGCACCTAGGAGGTGCCTTACCCTCCTAGGACTCTTGCCCCCTTGAACCCTAGGCGCATGGGCCTATGTGGGGCTGGTGCCCTTGGCCCATTAGGCCAAGGCGCACCCCCTTACAGCCCATGTGCCCCCCCGGGGCAGGTGGACCCACCCGGTGGACCCCCGGGACCCTTCCGGTGGTCCCGGTACAATACCGATAACCCCGAAACTTGTCCCGATGCCCGAAACAGGACTTCCCATATATAAATCTTTACCTCCGGACCATTCCGGAACTCCTCGTGACGTCCGGGATCTCATCCGGGACTCCGAACAACATTCGGGTTACCGCATATACATATCCCTACAACCCTAGCGTAACCGAACCTTAAGTGTGTAGACCCTACGGGTTCGGGAGACATGCAGACATGACCGAGACGCTCTCAGTCAATAACCATCAGCGGGATCTGGATACCCATGATGGCTCCCACATGCTCCTCGATGTTGTCATCGGATGAACCACTATGTCGAGGATTCGATCAAACCCTGTATGCAATTCCCTTTGTCAGTCGGTACGTTACTTGCCCGAGACTCGATCGTCGGTATCCCAATACCTTGTTCAGTCTCGTTACCGGCAAGTCACTTTACTCGTACCGTAATGCATGATCACGTGTCCAACTCCTTGGTCACTTTGAGCTCAATATGATGATGCATTACCGAGTGGGCCCAGAGATACCTCTCCGTCATACGGAGTGACAAATCCCAGTCTCGATCCGTGTCAACCCAACAGATGCTTTCGGAGATACCTGTAGTGCACCTTTATAGTCACCCAGTTACGTTGTGACGTTTGATACACCCAAGGCACTCTTACGGTATCCGGGAGTTACACGATCTCATGGTCGAAGGAAGAGATACTTGACACTTGCAAAGCTCTAGCAAAACGAACTACACGATCTTTTATGCTATGCTTAGGATTGGGTCTTGTCCATCACATCATTCTCCTAATGATGTGATCCCGTTAT
>NW_021196142.1:0-1444 GCF_002162155.2 Triticum dicoccoides
TGATGTGTACCTTACCAGTACTCGTAGTAACTCCTGGGTATTTGATACCGGTGCCGTTGCTCATATTTGTAACTCACAGCAGGAGCTGCGGAATAAACGGAGACTGGCGAAGGACGAGGTGACGATGCGCGTCGGGAATGGTTCCAGAGTCGATGTGATCGCCGTCGGCACGCTGCCTCTACATTTACCTACGGGATTAGTTTTGAACCTTAATAATTGTTATTTAGTGCCAAGTTTGAGCATGAACATTGTATCTGGATCTCGTTTAATACGAGATGGCTACTCATTTAAGTCTGAGAATAATGGTTGTTCGATTTATATGAGAGATATGTTTTATGGTCATGCTCCGATGGTCAATGGTTTATTCTTAATGAATCTCGAGCGTAATATTACACATGTTCATAGTGTAGATGCCAAAATATTTAAAGTTGATAAAGATAGTCCCACATACTTGTGGCACTGCCGCCTTGGTCACATTGGTGTCAAGCGCATGAAGAAGCTCCATGCCGATGGACTTTTAGAGTCTCTTGATTATGAATCGTTTGACACGTGCGAACCATGCCTTTTGGGCAAAATGACCAAGACTCCGTTCTCCGGAACAATGGAGCGAGCAACCAACTTGTTGGAAATCATACATACCAATGTGTGCGGTCCAATGAGCGTTGAGGCTCGCGGAGGATATCGTTATGTTCTCACTCTCACAGATGACTTGAGTAGATATGGGTATGTCTACTTAATGAAACACAAGTCTGAGACCTTTGAAAAGTTCAAGGAATTTCAGAATGAGGTAGAGAATCAACGTGACCGAAAGATAAAATTCTTACGATCAGATCGTGGAGGAGAATACTTAAGTCACGAATTTGGTACACACTTAAGGAAATGTGGAATCGTTTCACAGCTCACGCCGCCTGGAACACCTCAGCGAAACGGTGTGTCCGAACGTCGTAATCGCACCCTATTGGATATGGTGCGGTCTATGATGTCTCTTACCGATTTACCGCTATCATTTTGGGGATACGCTCTAGAGACAGCTACATTCACTTTAGATAGGGCACCGTCTAAATCCGTTGAGACGACACCGTATGAATTATGGTTTGGAAAGAAACCTAAGCTGTCGTTTCTAAAAGTTTGGGGATGCGATGCTTATGTCAAGAAACTTCAACCTGAAAAGCTCGAACCCAAGTCGGAAAAATGCGTATTCATAGGATACCCTAAGGAAACTGTCGGGTATACCTTCTACTTAAGATCCGAAGGCAAGATCTTTGTTGCCAAGAACGGATGCTTTCTGGAAAAAGAGTTTCTCTCGAAAGAAGTAAGTGGGAGGAAAGTAGAACTCGATGAAGTACTACCTCTTGAGCGGGAAAGTGGCGCAGCGCAGGAAACCGTTCCTGTGATGCCCACACCAACTAAAGAGGAAAACAATGATGATGATCAAGGTACTTCG
>NW_021196143.1:0-1101 GCF_002162155.2 Triticum dicoccoides
AATGATGTGATTGACTTGACCCATTCCGTTAGCCTAGCACTTGATCGTTTAGTATGTTGCTATTGCTTTCTTCATGACTTATACATGTTCCTGTAACTATGAGAATTGTGTAACTCCCGTTTACCGGAGGAACACTTTGGGTACTACCAAACGTCACAACGTAACTGGGTGATTATAAAGGAGTACTACAGGTGTCTCCAAAGGTACATGTTGAGTTAGCATAATTTAAGATTAGGTTTTGTCACTCCGATTGTCGGAGAGGTATCTCTGGGCCCTCTCGGTAATGCTCATCACCTAAGCCTTGCAAGCATGTAACTAATGAGTTAGTTATGAGATGAAGTATTACAGAACGAGTAAAGAGACTTGTCGATAACGAGATTGAACTAGGTATTGGATACCGACGATCGAATCTCGGACAAGTAACATACTGATGACAAAGGGAACAACGTATGTTGTTATGCGGTTTGACCGATAAAGATCTTCGTAGAATATGTGGGAACCAATATGGGCATCCAGGTCCCGCTATTGGTTATTGACCAGAGATGTGTCTCAGTCATGTCTACATCGTTCTCGAACCGTAGGGTCCGCACGCTTAAGGTTTCGATGACAGTTATATTATGAGTTTATGTATTTTGATGTACCGAAGGTTGTTCGGAGTCCCGAATATGATTACGGACATGACGAGGAGTCTCGAAATGGTCGAGACATAAAGATTGATATATTGGACGGATATATTTGGACACCGGAAAGGTTCCGGAGAAGTTTGGAGCCCCGGGAGGTTACCGGAACCCCCCGGGAGGTATATGGGCCTTATTGGGCCCATGTAGGAGGAAGAGAGAAGAAGCAAGGGAGGGGGGCGCGCCCCCCCAAGCCCAATCCGAATTGGGGAGGGGGGCCGGCCCCCCCTTTCCTTTCTCCTTCCCCCTCTTCCTATTACTACTACTAGTACTACTTCCTAATACTAGTACTCTTTCCTTCCCCATCCAAATAAGATAAGGAAAAGAGAGGGAAACCTACTTGGAGTAGGTTTCCCCCTCCTCATGGCGCGCCCCCCCTAGGGCCGGCCACCTCCTCCCTCCCTCCTTTATATACGGGGGTAGG
>NW_021196144.1:0-1058 GCF_002162155.2 Triticum dicoccoides
TGTTCCTTGACAATAACCAACTTTTTGACCAAACTTTGTTTCTATTTAGAGAGAAACATGGCCCACAACGATGAGGCCGGGGGTTCGGGCGGCAAGGCATTCTGGGAGCTGTCCCAGGAGATGGAGGAACAACCTCACTTGTATGAGGCCGCCGCCTTCCCCACCGATCCTGAGACCACGGATGGTGCCGCCGAGGATGACCACACTGATGCCACCACTGATGGTGCCGCCGAGGATGCCACCACTGATGATGGCGGCGCACGCACAGATAGCAGCCAGCCGAAGAGGCAACGGAAGGACCGGCGCCCGATCGTGCTCCGCACCCTCAAGGAGGAAGTTACTGAAGTGGACTCCAACGGGAATCCAACGGCGCCCGAACGAATAGTCAAGGGGTACTCGCTTCAGCTCGGGTGCATTGTCTGGAGCACCGTCTCGATCAACACCGAGAACCTGAGGCATCCTGACCGGGGGAATTCACGAAGCTGCACGAACGATACAAGTTCCCCGCTGAATTCGAAAACACAAGCCTCAAAGGGAATAAAGTGAACAATGCTGCCCTCACAAAGATGAGCAAGGCCCTGTCTACTTGGAAAAGCAATGTGAAGAGAATGATCGAGAAAGGTGAGAGTTATGAGAAGATCAAGGAGAAAAATCCTTCGATCACCGAAGATGACTACAATGACTTCAAGATCAATTGCTCGAGCACCGCAAGCTCCCAATCAAGTGAGTGGGGGAAACAAATGCGGGAGCTGAACATAGGGGAACACACACTCGGTCCCGGCGGTTACAGAGTGGCGGAGCCTATATGGGACAAGGAGGAGGCGGACCGTGCCGAGCAAGGCCTACCGCCCCTCTTCGATAAATACGGTGACAAGCAGACCAGGAACTTTGTCAGGGCCCGGTACAAGAAGGACCCAAAAACAAAGGAGCTTACCACGGATCCGAAGACCAGGCGGCTTGAGCTTGTTCTGGTAAGGAATACACCCCCGCGTAATTAGCTCCATATGGTTGCATTCTAATTAATGAAGCCGAATTTCTAAATGGTTCACATTCCTTCC
>NW_021196145.1:0-1208 GCF_002162155.2 Triticum dicoccoides
GTATATTTGATATACATGTAATTGATGTGTACCTTACCAGTAATCGTAGTAACTCCTGGGTATTTGATACCGGTGCCGTTGCTCATATTTGTAACACACAACAGGAGCTGCGGAATAAACGGAGACTGGCGAAGGACGAGGTGACGATGCGCGTCGGGAATGGTTCCAAGGTCGATGTGATCGCCGTCGGCATGCTACCTCTACATTTACCTACGGGATTAGTTTTGAACCTCAATAATTGTTATTTTGTGCCAAGTTTGAGCATGAACATTGTATCAGGATCTCGTTTAATTCGAGATGGCTACTCATTTAAATCCGAGAATAATGGTTGTTCTATTTATATGAGAGATATGTTTTATGGTCATGCTCCGATGGTGAATGGTTTATTCTTTATGAATCTCGAGCGTAATGCTACACATATTCATAATGTAAGTACCAAAAGATGTAAGATTGATAGTGATAGTCCCACATACTTGTGGCACTGCCGCCTCGGTCACATAGGTGTCAAACGCATGAAGAAGCTCCATGCTGATGGACTTTTAGAGTCTCTTGATTACGAATCATTTGACACGTGCGAACCATGTTTCATGGGAAAAAAAGACCAAGACTCCATTCTCAGGAACAATGGAGAGAGCAACCAACTTATTGGAAATCATACATACTGATGTGTGCGGTCCAATGAGTGTTGAGGCTCGCGGTGGCTATCGTTATGTTCTCACCCTCACTGATGACTTGAGTAGATATGGGTATGTCTACTTAATGAAACACAAGTCTGAGACCTTTGAAAAGTTCAAGGAATTTCAGAGTGAAGTTGAGAATCAACGTGACAGGAAAATCAAGTTTCTACGATCAGATCGTGGAGGAGAATACTTGAGTCACGAGTTTGGTACACACTTAAGAAAATGTGGAATAGTTTCACAACTCACGCCGCCTGGGACACCTCAGCGTAATGGTGTGTCCGAACGTCGTAATCGCACTCTATTAGATATGGTGCGATCTATGATGTCTCTTGCCGATTTACCACTATCTTTTTGGGGCTATGCTTTAGAGACTGCCGCATTCACTTTAAATAGGGCCCCGTCGAAATCCGTTGAGACGACACCGTATGAATTATGGTTTGGGAAGAAACCTAAGCTGTCATTTCTAAAAGTTTGGGGATGCGATGCTTATGTCAGGAAACTTCAACCTGAAAAGCTCGAACCCAAATC
>NW_021196146.1:0-1227 GCF_002162155.2 Triticum dicoccoides
GGTAAAGAAGAACCAAAATGCATCTTTCATATAGATATACCTTCATGGCCTTGAAGCCCCAGTGGTTCCTGTTTCCTTGGCCGTGTGTCCCGTCTTTTCCACGGTTAGCCCGGGCCTTGATGCTCTTGGCAACAAACTCTGGATCATCACCGACCCACCTATCCACCAAACACGCCCATCCGTCATGCCTTCCATAGCACCAACGAGGAACAACCTATGCAAATTTTGGAAGCATGACATGTGAGCACGAAACATATAGTTGACTCCTTGAAACAATGAAAAGTCAGTAATAGTTACCATCATGAACTGCTCCCTGCTCATGGTAATTTTTTGCCTCTGTGCTTGAGTTTTGGTCATCTTTTGTTGCAGGTAGATGTGGTAGTACTGTGAGACGGCAACCCAACGCACCTCGTACTGCAACTGACGAGCTTTCTTCTTTGCAGACGCAAGTAAGACCACGTCGGCTCTAGCCTTGTGCTCATCAAGAATTCTATAGAGTTGCTGCAATCATGCATAAACTAGAAGCAAACAAGGCATGATTTGAGTGATTCAATGATAAACTATGAACGAAACTAAAGACAAGTGATTCAAAAGGGAACTTACCCAAAATTTGGTGATCACGGCCTTAGCGGCCGTCCCGTACTCCGCGTTGCTGCAAGCCTCGTAGTGGGCCCAGCTTGTGGCCAAAACACGCAGCTGTGGGTCCCTGTCTGGCCGCGGGCAGAATAGGCCAGGCCAAAACTGCTTCAACAGGATAGTGAGCAGGTTCAATGAGCCACTTGTGCGCCTCGATAGAAGGTGGTGTAGGTACTCCGGCATTACCACGCAGCCACCCCTGCGGAGCACCCGGTGGCAAGTCACCCCACAACTCGGGGTCAACCTCCCCTCCACCCTCCTCCTCCTCCTCGGCCTCCTCCTCCTCGGCCTCCTCCTCCTCGGCCTCCTCCTCCTCACCCTCCTCCTCCTCGACATCAGGAATATACTCCTCCTCCTCAGACTCAGAAGCTGCATCAGCATAGGAGGGCATCGAAGAAGACCCTCCTATTTCGGACACGGCCCGGAGTTTTTTTGCCCGGTTGCCTCTCCCCCCACCTCCTCGTCCTCTAGGGGCTCTCCCCCACCCCCTCCTCCTCTAGGGTCTCCTCCCCCGACCCCTCCACCTCCCTGTGAGGTGCCATCCTCGCGTAGTCGGGAGGGAACCTTGTGGGCTCGTCCACTCCGAGTAAG
>NW_021196147.1:0-1263 GCF_002162155.2 Triticum dicoccoides
AACCAATCTGAGCCTTGCATAATCTTTTTAGGGTTTTGCTTTGTTGAATTTGCGGTTGCATCGTCGTGTCTAGTTGCTGGTCTTAGAGTCTAGTCTTTTAGAGTTTCGAGTTCTGGTCATAAGTTGTCACGCCGCCGCCGCACCATCATCATCGCCCCTGCCATCTACCACCACCGCACCGAATCCGTATCCATATACCACCACCAATCCGTGTCCATATACCACCACCGATCCATATCCATATACTACCACCGCTACCACCACCGCTGCCATATACCACCACCATATATCCACCACCAATCCGAGTTCTTTGCTTATTAGGTTTGTTTTCGGGATCCATCTAGATTCCGATTCGTGTTTCCTTGCCGGAGTAGGTTTCGGAAAAAAAAGAGAGTCGGGTAGCCACGCTCCGTTTAGGCCCAAAATTTTTCGAAAACGCATTTTTCGAAAAAAATTCTGGCTATCCTATTTTTAGGTGTTTCTGAGTGTTTTGAGACAGGTGCCATTATAGGAAGTTTTTTTGACCCGTTTCCAGTTTTTGGGTTCGGGCAGTCGACAAAAAAAAAAATTGGTCGAAAAATTTTCGTGCCCATCCTGTCAGTTTGAGCTAGGAAGAGTTTTGAGACACTGGCCATTATAGTAATTTTTCGCAAAAAAAAAAGCAGCGCAAAAAAAAAGAGCGCAAAAAAAAAGAGCGAATTTTTTTTTTCAGAGTGTGCTTTTCCCTTGTTTACGTGCCGCGCCGTGATTTTGTTAGTGTTCTAGGCTCGCGTCTCTAGCACAGTCTAGCCTAGGACCAGCACAGTACCGTCGTTGAGCGTTTATTCAACTTTGCATCTCTGAATTGATTATTGCTGACCCTTTTTGCTACCATATTATAAGCCTTCCCAGCTCCACATACATCTACGTCGTGCGTTTGACTCTCCCTGGTAATCGCTCTATCCAAGCTTTGAGAGTTTTTGACTACAACGGTTGCCGATCACCGCCTGCTGCTGGGTAAGAACTGGTAAGAATTTGAGATTTGCTTGACGAATTTGTGACACCCACCACCACCACTTGTTCGTAGTCTGTAGGATCATATTCTTGTGTGTTTCTATTGCTGCTAACCATGCCAGGATCACAAGCCGACGAGATTGACTGGGAGAATTTATCGAACAAGGAGCTTCATGATAAGTTTCAGCAAATGATGACTGAACAGGTGCAAGATGTGCTGAACAATTTTGAAGAGGCCATGGAGAAGATCACTGGCCTTGAGAAGACGTT
>NW_021196148.1:0-949 GCF_002162155.2 Triticum dicoccoides
AAAAGCACTCAGTCTCGGGCTTGGGTCCATTCTTTGGCTTCTTCCCGGCAGCTTGCTTGCCGGGCGCGGCAACCTCCTTGCCGTCCTTCTTGAAGTTCCTTTTACCCTTGCCTTTCTTGAACTTAGTGGTTTTATTGACCATCAACACTTGATGTTCCTTCCTGACTTCTACCTCTGCTGATTTCAGCATAGCAAATACTTCAGGAATGGTCTTTTCCATCCCCTGCATATTGAAGTTCATCACAAAGCTCTTGTAGCTTGGTGGAAGCGACTGGAGGATTCTGTCAATGACCGCATCAACCGGGAGATTAACTCCCAGCTGAGTCAAGCGGTTATGCAACCCAGACATAGTGAGTATGTGCTCACTGACAGAACTGTTTTCCTCCATCTTACAGCTGAAGAATTTGTCGGAGACTTCATATCTCTCGACCCGGGCATGAGCTTGGAAAACCATTTTCAGCTCTTCGAACATCTCATATGCTCCATGTCTCTCAAAACACTTTTGGAGCCCCGGCTCTAGGCTGTAAAGCATGCCGCACTGAACGAGGGAGTAGTCATCGAATCGTGCCTGCCAAGCGTTCATAACATCTTGTTCTGCAGGGAGAATGGGTGCGTCACCAAGCGGTGCTTGTAGGACATAATCTTTCTTGGCAGCTATGAGGATGATCCTCAGGTTCCGGACCCAGTCCGTATAGTTGCTGCCATCGTCTTTCAGCTTAGTTTTCTCTAGGAACGCGTTGAAGTTGAGGACTACGTTGGCCATTTGATCTACAAGACATATTGCAAAGATTTTAGACTAAGTTCATGATAATTAAGTTCAACTAATCAAATTATTAGTGAACTCCCACTTAGATTAGACATCCCTCTAGTCATCTAAGTATTACATGATCCGAGTTAAACTAGACCGTGTCCGATCATCACGTGAGACGGACTAGTCAACATCGGTGAA
>NW_021196149.1:0-2595 GCF_002162155.2 Triticum dicoccoides
AAGGATTGCTGGAGCTTTGCATACTTATTAGCATATTTCAGGATAGACAAAACCTTCCGGTTGTATCACATACAACCTTTCCTCAAGAATCGTCGAGGAAACAATGTTTTGACATCCTATCTGCAAGATTTCATAAATAATGCAGTAATTGCTAATATAATTCCAACAGACTCTTAGCATCGCTACGAGTGAGAAAGTCTCATCGTAGTCAACTCCTTGAACTTGTCGAAAAACATCTTAACGACAAGTCGAGCTTTCTCAATGGTGACACTTACCATCATTGTCTGTCTTCCTTTCAAAATCCATATGTACCTAACAGCCTTACGACCATCAAGTAGTTCTTCCAAAGTCTACACTTTGTTTTCATACATGGATCCTCTCTCGGGTTTTATGGCCTTGAGCCATTTATCGGAATTTGGGCCCACCATCGCTTCTCCATAGCTCGTAGGTTCATTGTTGTCTAGCAACATGACCTTCAAGACAGGATCACGTACCACTCTGAAGTAGTACGCATCCTTGTCATCCCACGAGGTTTGGTAGTGACTTGATCTGAAGTTTCATGATCACTATCATAAGCTTCCACTTCAATTGGTGTAGGTGCCACAGGAACAACTTCTTGTGCCCTGCCACACACTAGTTGAAGAGACGGTTCAATAACCTCATCAAGTCTCCACCATCCTCCCACTCAATTCTTTCGAGAGAAACCTTTCCTCGAAAAAGGACCCGATTCAAGAAACAATCCCTATTGCTTTCGGATCTGAATTAGGAGGTATACCCAACTGTTTTTGGGTGTCCTATGAAGATGCATTTTATCCGCTTTGGGTTCGAGCTTATCAACCTGAAACTTTTTCACATAAGCGTCGCAGCCCCAAACTTTCAAGAAATGGCAACTTAGGTTTCTCCAAACCATAGTTCATACGGTGTCGTCTCAACGAAATTATGTGGTGCCCTATTTAAAGTGAATGTGGTTGTCTCTAATGCCTAACCCATGAATGACAGTGGTAATTCGATAAGAGACATCATGGTATGCATCATATCCAATAGGGTGCAGTTATGATGTTCGGACACACCATCACACTATGGTGTTCCAGGCTGTATTAGTTGTGAAACAATTTCCACAATGTCTTAATTCTGTGCCAAACTCGTAATTCAGATATTCATCTCTATGATCATATCATAGATATTTTATCCTCTTGTCACGACGATCTTTCAACTTCACCCTGAAATTACTTGAACCTTTCAATAATTCAGACTCATGATTTATCAAGTAAATGTACTCAACATCCACTCAAATTATCTGTGAAGTAAGAACATAACAATATCCACTACATGCCTCAGCACTCATTGGACTGCACACATCAAAATGTATTACTTCCAGCAAGTTGCTTTCTAGTTCCATTTTACTGAAAACAAGGCTTTCAGTCATCTTGCCCGTGTGGTATGATTTGCATGTCCCAAGTGATTCAAAATCAAGTGAGTCAAAACGGTCCATTTGCATGGAGTTTCTTCATGCATATACACCAATAGACATGGTTCGCATGTCTCAAACTTTTCAAAAACGAGTGAGCCCAAAGATCCATCAATATGGAGCTTCTTCATGCGTTTTATACCGATATGACTTACGTGGCAGTGCCACAAGTAGGTGGTACTATCATTACTATCTTTTGGCATGAACATGTGTATCACTATGATCGAGATTTAATAAACCATTAATTTTAGGTGTAAGACCATTGAAGGTATTATTCAAATAAACAGAGTAACCATTATTCTCCTTAAATGAATAACCGTATTGCGATAGACGTAATCCAATCATGTCTATGCTCAACGCAAACACCAAATAACAATTATTTAGGTTTAACACCAATCTCTTTGGTAGAGGGAGCGTGCGATGCTTGATCATATCAAGCTTGGAAAAACTTCCAACACATATCGTCAGCTCACCTTTAGCTAGTCTCCGTTTATTCCGCAGCCTTTTGTTTCGAGTTACTAACACTTAGCAACCGAACCGGTATCTAATACCCTGGTGCTACTAGGAGTACTAGCAAAGTACACATTAACACAATGTATATGCAATATACTTCTATCCACCTTGCCAGCCTTCTTATCTACCAAGTATCTAGGGTAATTCTGCTCTAGTGGTTGTTCCCCTTATTACAGAAGCACTTAGTCTCGGGTTTGGGTTTTACCTTGGGTTTCTTCACTAGAGCAGCAGCTGATTTTCCGTTTCATGAAGTATCCCTTCTTGCCCTTGCCCTTCTTGAAACTAGTGGTTTCACCAACCATCAACAATTGATGCTCCTTCTTGATTTCTACTTTCGCGGTGTCAAACATCGCGAATACCTCAAGGATCATCATATCTATCCCTGATATGTTATAGTTCATCACGAAGCTCTAACAGCTTGGTGGCAATGACTTTGGAGAACCATCACTGTCTTATCTGGAAGATCAACTCCCACTCGATTCAAATGATTGTTGTACTCAGACAATCTGAGCACAAGCTCAACAATTGAGCTTTTCTCCTTAGTTTGCAGGTTAAGAAAGTCATCGGAGGTCTTATACCTCTTGACATGGGCACGAGCCTGAAATCCCAATTTC
>NW_021196150.1:0-898 GCF_002162155.2 Triticum dicoccoides
AACAGCTCCAAACGAGCTCCACGTCCGGTTCCTGCACCATGGTTAGGTAACAGCAAAGGAGAGTATGCAACATCATCAAATTGGTCAGAAGCAACAGAGGATGAATGCAGGGATGGTGGTTCGACAGTGGACACAGGAAGGTTGGCAAAGGGAAAAACATGCTCATCAAACACGACGTCCCGAGATATATAGACACGATTAGTGGGAACATGAAGACATTTGTAACCTTTATGAAGAGAGCTATAGCCAAGAAAAACACACTTCTTAGAACGAAACTCAAGCTTGCGCTTGTTATATGGACGAAGATGCGGCCAGCAAGCACACCCAAATACCTTGAGAAAGGTATAATCAGGTTGTTCATTAAGGAGAACCTCAATGGGAGTCTTCATGTTTAAAACACGAGTAGGAGTACGGTTGATGAGAAAGCATGCGGTGGTGAAAGCATCACTCCAAAACCGAAACGGAACAGATGCATGGGCCAAAAGAGTAAGACCAGCTTCAACAATATGACGATGCTTACGTTCGACTGAACCATTCTGCTGATGTGTATGTGGACATGCTAAACGATGAGCTATCCCAAGCAACTGAAAGAAAGAGTTGAGGTTGCGATACTCGCCCCCCCAGTCTGACTGGACATGAACAATTTTGTGCTTGAGAAGACGTTCAACATGTTTTTGAAACTGAACAAAAATATCAAACACATCAGATTTGCGTTTAATAAGGTAAAGCCAGGTAAAGCGACTATAAGCATCAACGAAACTGATATAGTAATTATGACCACTGACAGAAGTCTGAGCAGGACCCCATACATCTGAAAACACAAGTTCTAAAGGATGTTTCACCTCACGACTGGACTCCGAAAAAGGAAGTTGATGACTCTTCCCCTGCTGACAAGCAT
>NW_021196151.1:0-2207 GCF_002162155.2 Triticum dicoccoides
GGGCGTAGCCACACTCGGTTCAACTAAAGTTGGAGAAACTGTCACCCGCTAGCCACCTTTGTGCAAAGCACGTCGGGAGAACCGGTCTCGCGTAAGCGTACGCGTAATGTCGGTCCGGGCCGCTTCATCCAACAATACCGCCAAACCAAAGTATGACATGCTGGTAAGCAGTATGACTTATATCGCCCACAACTCACTTGTGTTCTACTCGTGCATATAACATCAAACCATAAAACCTAGGCTCGGATGCCACTGTTGGGGAACGTAGTAATTTCAAAAAATTTCCTACGCACACGCAAGATCATGGTGATGCATAGCAACGAGAGGGGAGAGTGTGATCTACGTACCCTTGTAGATCGACAACGGAAGCGTTTGGTTGATGTAGTCGTACGTCTCCACGGCCCGACCGATCAAGCACCGACTACGGCACCTCCGAGTTCTAGCACACGTTCAGCTCGATGACGATCCCCGGGCTCCGATCCAGCAAAGCGTCGGGGAGGAGTTCCGTCAGCACGACGGTGTGGTGACGATCTTGATGTTCTACCGTCGCAGGGCTTCGCCTAAGCACCACTACAATATGACCGAGGTGGAATATGATGGAGGGGGGCACCGCACATGGCTAAGGAACGATCACGAAGATCAACTTGTGTTCATGGGGTGCCCCTTGCCTCAGTATATAAAGGATGGAGGAGTAGGAGGCCGGCCAAGGCTAGGTGCGGCCAGGATGTGGAGTCCTACTAGGACTCCAAGTCCTAGTAGGAGTCCACCAAGAGGGGAGGAAGGGAGAAGGAAGTGGAGGAGAAGGAGTGGTGGTCGGCCCCCTTTTCCCTAGTCCAATTCAGACTAGAGGGGAGGGGGGGGCGCAGCAGCCCCTTGGCCCTTTCTCCTCTTCCCACTAAAGCCCATCAAGGCCCATTGCTTCTCCCGTAACTACCCGGTACTCCGAAAAATACCCGAATCACTCGGAACCTTTCCGATGTCCGAATATAGTCGTCCAATATATCAATCTTTACGTCTCGACCATTTCGAGACTCCTAGAAATGTCCCCGATCTCATCCGGGACTCCGAACTCCTTCGGTACATCAAAACTCATAAACTCATAATATATCTGTCATCGAAACCTTAAGCGTGCGGACCCTACGGGTTCGAGAACGCTGTAGACATGACCGAGACATGTCTCCGGTCAATAACCAATAGCAGGACTTGGATGCCCATATTGGCTCCTACATATTCTTCGAAGATCTTTATCGGTCAGACCACATAACAACATACGTTGTTCCCTTTGTCATCGGTATGTTACTTGCCCGAGATTCGATCGTCGGTATCCAATACCTAGTTCAATCTCGTTACCGGCAAGTCTCTTTACTCGTTCTGTAATACATCATCCCGCAACTAACTCATTAGTTGCAATTCTTGCAAGGCTTAAGTGATGTGCATTACCGAGAGGGCCCAGAGATACCTCTCCGACAATCGGAGTGACAAATCCTAATCTCGAAATACGCCAACCCAACATGTACCTTTGGAGACACCTGTAGAGCTCCTTTATAATCACCCAGTTACGTTGTGACGTTTGGTAGCACACAAAGTGTTCCTCCGGAAAACGGGAGTTGCATAATCTCATAGTCATAGGAACATGTATAAGTCATGAAGAAAGCAATAGCAACATACTAAACGATCGGGTGCTAAGCTAATGGAATGGGTCATGTCAATCAGATCATTCATCTAATGATGTGATCCCGTTAATCAAATAACAACTCTTTTGTCCATGGTTAGGAAACATAACCATCTTTGATTAACAAGCTAGTCAAGTAGAGGCATACTAGTGACACTCTGTTTGTCTATGTATTCACACATGTATTATGTTTCCGGTTAATACAATTCTAGCATGAATAATAAACATTTATCATGATATAAGGAAATAAATAATAACTTTATTATTGCCTCTAGGGCATATTTCCTTCAGATTGACCCTAAGAAAGTGGAGGCAATTAGAAATTTGGAGGAACCCACGTGTAAAAGGGATGTGCAAAAGTTGTTAGGAAAAATTAATTACTTGAGACCGATTCATATCTAACCTTGCAGGGAAAATTGAATCGATTGTTCCTCTACTTTGGCTAAAGAATGAAGCCGAATTTACTTGGGGGGGGGGGCAGAGCAACAAGTTGCTTTTAATTATATAAAGCGATGCTTGTCGAATCCTCCAATAT
>NW_021196152.1:0-1166 GCF_002162155.2 Triticum dicoccoides
CGGTCCCGACGCGCCCGACGCGTCCAGTGCGCACCCATAACACACACCGGTCGCGCCCGGCTCGCCGCCACGGCCTATTGCCCTGCACCGCTACGGCCTCAACCGCAGCGCAACACCTCCATGCCGCCATGCCGCTGTGTGTCGTTGAAGCCGCCACCACGCAGGTCCTCCGCGGCCTCCCCACCGTGCCGCCGCAGCCCCCCGCAGCCTCCTCGCCATGCCGCGCACCTCCATAGACCGACACACGGCCCGGAGCATCGCGCAGCCGCCGGCGAACTCCGCCACCGCCGGCACGCCTCCGACAAGGAGAACGCCACCCAAGATGAACCAGTTCATGATACCAATTGTTGGAACCGCAACCCTCTAGCTATCTCTTCTCTCACTCGAACGAAGGTGGAAGAAAAAGAACAGTGGACAAAAGATTTTCCGGCCGGTGCACGAACGCCGCCACGGGCGCACGAACGCCCCAATCCTTTTCTTCCTTACAGTGGCTACATGGCTGCTCATACCGACGCTTGGTGGCACATACCACACTGCAATCAGCAATACATGGGGTCTTTTATGCCCCGGCACGCACACACACACACTCTGGCACGGTGTGATCCGCTCGGCCCGGCCACCCCTCACAACGATATCACACGAAGGACTCGGCTGCTCTCAACAGCCCATGCATGCATGACTCAGCACGCAGCCACACCTCTAGCTAGCTTATCCATGCAAACTAACTAATTTCTGAAGGAAATATGCCCTAGAGGCAATAATAAAGTTATTATTTATTTCCTTATAATCATGATAAATGTTTATTATTCATGCTAGAATTGTATTAACCGGAAACATAATACATGTGTGAATACATAGACAAACAAAGTGTCACTAGTATGCCTCTACTTGACTAGCTCATTAATCAAAGATGGTTATGTTTCCTAACCATGAACAATGAGTTGTTATTTGATTAACAAGGTCACATCATTAGTTGAATGATCTGATTGACATGACCCATTCCATTAGCTTAGCACCCGATCGTTTAGTATGTTGCTATTGCTTTTCTTCATGACTTATACATGTTCCTATGACTATGAGATTATGCAACTCCCGTTTGCCGGAGGAACACTTTGGGTGCTACCAAACGTCACAACGTAACTGGGTGATTATAAAGGAGCATTACA
>NW_021196153.1:0-985 GCF_002162155.2 Triticum dicoccoides
AGAAGGGGGAAACGATCCGGGGGCTCACCGCGGAGCTGCAGAGGTGGTTAGCGGGCTCGGGGACGCGCTGGAGACGACGAATTCGACGGCGACGATGATCGGAGCCCGAAGAGGGGAACGGCGACGTGGCGGCGATGCAGGGCTTCCGGGGAGCTGTGGAGCGGTGGGGAGGAAGAGGGAGTCGAGGCGGAGCTCCTGAGCTAGTCGGGGGAGCGAGGGGTGGCCGGGGATGGCTGCTATGGCGAACGGCGGCGACGGTGGTGTTCGGCCGTGTGAGAGAGAGAGCGAGAGAGAGGAAGGAAGAGCCGGGAGAGAGTGAGAGAGAGCAGGGGGGATCGGGACGGCCTGCGGGAGTCGTCCACGCGGCCAGGAGCGCGTCGGCAAGCAGGAGGTGGCCGCGCGGCCGTGCGCGCGCGAGCACGCAGCAGCTTCGGGGCAAGGGGAGGAAGACGACGGAGAGCTGCAGTGGTGGGCTGGGCCGGCTGCTGGCTGGGCCGGCCAGCTGGCTGGGCCGCACAGTGGAAGAGCCCAGGTAAGTTTTCCCCCTTTTTATTTCTGTTTCTGTTTTATTTAATATATCTGCAACTTTGTTGAATTTAATAAAACACCTAGGCAACTTCAAAATTCACCAAACTATTCCTGGCCCATAGTTGGATTATTTCCAACATGAAACATTTTAGTTTGGAGATATTTGAGCATTTAAATATTTTATATTATTTTAAATGCCCAAATTCAAATATTTATGATTTAATTCAAAAACCCTAGGATGGCCTAGGAAAATGTGCACCATTTTTGGCAGAGGTTCTGAACCAAGGCAAAAATGATGGGCATTTTAGAAGGGCATTTCAGGTTCATTGAAAAATTATTTTAGTAACCCTAGTTGGTTTCAGAGGGGACTGGGGGTTCTGTCATCCCCATTTCAAGTTTCTGATGAAAGAATAAACATGATGCAACACTCTAATGCATGACTAGCTAGGTTGTGACA
>NW_021196154.1:0-1221 GCF_002162155.2 Triticum dicoccoides
GGTACACCGTGCCACGTGCCTACCGCATCACAGCCCACCCCTACGGTCAGCGCTGCCCACGGCCTCCAGCATACTACAAACACAAGAAACTACTTGCAACTCCTGGACAGAGGACAAGGGTGATCAAGAAGCCGAGAGGGTCCATTGGTTTCGGGCCCAATGCGTGGTAGTAGCTGAATCATGGATCACAAACACAGAACTCAGTTCCTGAGGACGGCTGCAATGAGACAACCCACCATGTACTCCTACATGGCCTCTCACCGCTACCTTTACCAAATCGTGTTCACACACTTAGCTCACACACAGTAGGACAGGTTCACACGCCTCTGATTCATCCCCGATGAATCAGACCTGACTCAACTCTAAGTAATAGCAGGCATGACAAACAAACATGAATGAGTAGGCACATCAGGGCTCAAACAACTCCTACTCATGCTAGTGGGTTTCATCTATTTACTGTGGCAATGACAGGTCATGCAAAGGACAAAGGGGTTCAGCTACCGCAGCAAGTAACAGATGAATCGGTGTTGTCCTAATGCAGTAAAAGAGAGCAAGAGCGAGAGAGTAGGATTGTATCGGAATGAACAAGGGGGTTTTGCTTGCCTGGCACTTTTGAAGATAACATTGAGTCTTCATCAGTGTCAACGATCACATCATCGGTATCACGTCTATCGAGAGGGGACAAATACCGGCAACACAGAAGGGAACACAATCAATGCAATGCACAATATGATGCATGATCATGACATGACAAAATGAATGTGTTTTGAGCCAATGCAACTAGCAACAGATTAAATGAAGTTGGTTTGAATACAAGATTCAAATTCAAACTCCATATGTGATTATTTAAATGCCCTTTATTTGATTTGTGCTAAACAGCAGCTATAAGTTGTTCTAACATGCATGAAAATGGTACAGATGGATTCCTTGAATTTTTCTGATAATTTTTCATATATAAATTATTTAATTTGGAGTTACGGTTAATTTTCTATGAATTTTAGAAGTTTATATTCATTTTCTGGAATTTCAGAATTAAATTAAATCCAGAAAACATTACTGCGTCAGCATGACGTTGGCATGACGTCAGCAAGTCAACAGGGGCCGGCTCGGGTCAAACCTGACGTGTGGGGTCCACACGTCAGTGACACAGGGGCTAATCCCGCGTTGACTCGGGCTTTGACCCGCTACGGGGCCCGCTGTCAGTGTCACAGGGTTAGTTAG
>NW_021196155.1:0-1114 GCF_002162155.2 Triticum dicoccoides
AATATGTAAGCAGCTTCACCGAGGTCTTTCATTGAAAAACTTTTATTCAAGTATCCCTTTATGCTATCTAGAAATTCTATATCATTTCCAATCAGTAATATGTCATCCACATATAATATCAGAAATGCTACAGAGCTCCCACTCACTTTCTTGTAAATACAGGCTTCTCCGAAAGTCTGTATAAAACCAAATGCTTTGATCACACTATCAAAACGTTTATTCCAACTCCGAGAGGCTTGCACCAGTCCATAAATGGATCGCTGGAGCTTGCACACTTTGTTAGCTCCCTTTGGATCGACAAAACCTTCCGGTTGCATCATATACAACTCTTCTTCCAGAAATCCATTCAGGAATGCAGTTTTGACATCCATCTGCCAAATTTCATAATCATAAAATGCGGCAATCGCTAACATGATTCGGACGGACTTAAGCATCGCTACGGGTGAGAAGGTCTCATCGTAGTCAACCCCTTGAACTTGCCGAAAACCTTTTGCGACAAGTCGAGCTTTGTAGACAGTAACATTACCATCAGCGTCAGTCTTCTTCTTAAAGATCCATTTATTCTCAATTGCTTGCCGATCGTCGGGCAAGTCAACCAAAGTCCATACTTTGTTCTCATACATGGATCCCATCTCAGATTTCATGGCTTCAAGCCACTTTGCGGAATCTGGGCTCACCATCGCTTCTTCATAGTTCGTAGGTTCATCATGATCTAGTAGCATGACTTCCAGAACAGGATTACCGTACCAGTCTGGCGCGGATCTTACTCTGGTTGATCTACGAGGTTCAGTAGTATCTTGATCTGAAGTTTCATGATCATTATCATTGGCTTCCTCACTAACTGGTGTAGGTGTCACTGAAACAGTTTTCTGTGATGAACTACTTTCCAGTAAGGGAGCAGGTACAGTTACCTCGTCAAGTTCTACTTTCCTCCCACTCACTTCTTTCGAGAGAAACTCCTTCTCTAGAAATGATCCATTCTTAGCAACGAATGTCTTGCCTTCGGATCTGTGATAGAAGGTGTACCCAACAGTTTCCTTTGGGTATCCTATGAAGACACATTTCTCCGATTTGGGTTCGAGCTTATCAGGTTGAAGCTTTTTCACATAAGCAT
>NW_021196156.1:0-1068 GCF_002162155.2 Triticum dicoccoides
CAGGCTTCCGCTTGAAGGTTGCCGAGATACATGACGTGTACATGGCGGTAAGTGGCGAGAGCGTGTGTGAAGAAGTACACCCCTGCAGGGTTAACATGATCTATTCGAATAGCCGGGTCCGCGGTTATGGACTTCTTGGATGCTTACATGGTACATAGACAACTTGAAGTGGATACCCTAAAATGCTCAAGACATGTGTGAGTGCTATGGATGGCCTTCTCGTAGGGAGACGGGGATGAATCCATAGTAGTGTATTGTGTGGTGATTAGTGGACTCGTGTACGTTGTTTCACCTCAAGAGTTTCTGGTAGTCGTAGAACAGGATAGCCACAGAGTCAAAGCTGGCTTGCTGCAACTAAACCCCACGTTACCCTCTTGATACAAGTGCATGTATGATAGGATCTGATGTAAGTCTTGCTGAGTACCTTTGTACTCATGTTGCTTTATTTATGTTTTTGCAGCGGAGACTTCGGTATTACTAGTGTTCCCAAGGACTTCGACTAGTAGCTAGTACCTCAGCTACGATCTTGATCGGATGTTGTAGATAGTCAGGCTCTTCAGCCTTTTTCTTTTGTAGATGTCTGTACCCAGACATGTAATGCTTCCGCTTGTTGCTTGTATGCTCTGTATGATGGGTCTTGTGACCCCTGTTTGCAATATATGCTATGACGGCTCTTCTGAGCCTTTATCTATATGAGTTGTTGAGTTATGCTGTGATGCCATGTTGTACAGCACATACTTGCATGTTATGCGTACGTGTAATGTGTATTGCTATGTGTGGGATCGGACTATCTAGTTGTTTATTCTTAGTAGCCTCTCTTACCGGGAAATGTCTCCTAGTGCTTCCACTGAGCCTTGGTAGCTTGCTACTGCTCCGGAACACTTAGGCAGGCCGGCATGTGTCCTTCTTCGATCCTGTGTCTGTCCCTTCGGGGAAATGTCACGCGATGAATACCGGAGTCCTGCTAGCCCGCTACAGCCCGGTTCACCGGAGTCCTGTTAGCCCAGTGCTACAGCCTGGATTCACTCGCTGATGACCGACACGTTCGATGCTGGGTCATGGATGCCT
>NW_021196157.1:0-1001 GCF_002162155.2 Triticum dicoccoides
TTTAGTGTTGGAAATATGCCCTAGAGGCAATAATAAAAGTATTATTATTATATTTCCTTGTTCATGATAATTGTCTTTTATTCATGCTATAACTGTATTATCCGGAAATCGTAATACACGTGTGAATACATAGACCACAATATGTCCCTAGTGAGCCTCTAGTTGACTAGCTCGTTGTGATCAACAGATAGTCATGGTTTCCTGGCTATGGACATTGGATGTCGTTGATAACGGGATCACATCATTAGGAGAATGATGTGATGGACAAGACCCAATCCTAAGACTAGCACAAAAGATTGTGTAGTTCATTTGCTAGAGCTTTGCCAATGTCAAGTATCTCTTCCTTCGACCATGAGAGCGTGTAACTCCTGGATACCGTAGGAGTGCTTTGGGTGTATCAAACGTCACAACGTAACTGGGTGACTATAAAGGTGCATTACAGGTATCTCCGAAAGTATCTATTGTTTTATGCGGATCGAGACTGGGATTTGTCACTCCGTGTAAACGGAGAGGTATCTCTGGGCTCACTCGGTAGGACATCATCATATGCGCAATGTGACCAAGGAGTTGATCACGGGATGATGTGTTACGGAACGAGTAAAGTGACTTGCCGGTAACGAGATTGAACAAGGTATTGGATACCGACGATCGAATCTCGGGCAAGTAACATACCGATAGACAAAGGGAATTGAATACGGGATTGATTAAGTCCTTGACATCGTGGTTCATCCGATGAGATCATCGTGGAACATGTGGGAGCCATCATGGGTATCCAGATCCCGCTGTTGGTTATTGACCGGAGAACGTCTCGGTCATGTCTACATGTCTCCCGAACCCGTAGGGTCTACACACTTAAGGTTCGATGACGCTAGGGTTATAAAGGAAGTTTGTATGTGGTTACCGAATGTTGTTCGGAGTCCCGGATGAGATCCCGGACGTCACGAGGAGTTCCGGAATGGTCCGGAGGTAAAGATTTATATATGGGAAGTCCTATTTTGGCC
>NW_021196158.1:0-1254 GCF_002162155.2 Triticum dicoccoides
AGCTCTTGTACTTGACGCATAATCTCCTTCGTCTCCTCTAGATTGGTACGGTATGGTGCACGGTTTGGCAGTGAAGCACCGGGAATTAAGTCAATTTGATGCTCAATCCCTCGAATAGGCGGTAATCCCGGTGGCACGTCTTGTGGAAAGACGTCAGCGAACTCCTGCAAAATGTTAGTGACAGCAGGAGGCAAAGAGGAAGGCACGTCCTCGAATGAAAATAATGCCTCTTTGCACACAAAAGCATAGCAAACAGATTTGCTGAAATCTAGCTCATCAATATCAGATTTGGTGGCAAATAAACATGCACTTTTCAATTTAATTTCAGAAGCAACACTAGATGGTTTATTATTAGGCTTCATTTGTTGCTCAAATTCTTTTGCCACAATCTGATTTTCACTCTTATTCGTCTCCTGTTTTGCTTTATTAGCTCTATTAATATCATCTTTCAAAATGGAATCAGGAGTCATAGGAAGCAAAGTAATATTTTTATCCTTATGAACAAGAGTATAGTTGATGAGGACATCAATACAATTGTTACACCCACAGCCCCTGCTGCTATACATACTGGACCAATTACTAGAGCTCGTGCACGCCAATTAAATTACCAGGTACTTTCGTTTCTTGGTAATGATTCTAATGTTCATGAGAATATGATGCTGCCTAAATTGGATACATTTGTTTTGCTTACAAATGAAGGGCCTAGCTTGGAGAAGGATGAACATTGGAGCAAGAACAAGCATGGAGATGATGGCATGCGCAAGGGAAACAAGAACGGAGTGACAAGTGATGATTTCAGGACTTTGAAGCAATCATAATGGGTGCATGAAGCCTTGGACGAAATATACAAGATGCCACTTCATAAATTTCGTCCCGAGGCTATTTTAGGTGCTGCGTCACCTTATTATTGGGCCAGGCCCATGTAATTTCGAAATACATAAGTATAGGCTATTTTTAGAGTCCGTATGTGTGGGGAAACAAGAGATAGGGTTGATTTCGGACCCCTCCACCAAGGGCCACGAAATTCCCCCCTCTTCCTCCATATATACAGCCCTTAGGGCATCGTTTAGACTTTGGGTTTTGTTTAGATTAAAAGTTCGCCATAGCTGCAACTTCGCGTACTTCGTTTGTGTTCAACGACCAGACAAAGGCGTCACAGAACCCCACCTTGATCAATAAAGCTTTCATCTTATATTCGCAATATCCAGATTGCAATCTTAGTTTCTTGCTTGTTCTTCGTTTGCTCGCAGGAAA
>NW_021196159.1:0-1339 GCF_002162155.2 Triticum dicoccoides
TAGCATGGAGATGGTGGAGATGCTTTCTCTCACCACAAGACCACATCCACATCCTTACTACATCCAATGGTTCAACAACAGCGGCAAGGTTAAGGTAACACGTACTGTTCGTGTGCATTTTAGTATCTCTACATATGCTGATTATGTTGATTGTGATGTGGTACCTATGCAAGCATGTTCCTTATTACTTGGTAGACCATGGCAATTTGATAAAAATTCTCTACACCATGGTAGAAACAATCACTATACTCTTGTTCATAAGGATAAAAATATTACTTTGCTTCCTATGACTCCTGATTCCATTTTGAAAGATGATATTAATAGAGCTAATAAAGCAAAACAGGAGACGAATAAGAGTGAAAATCAGATTGTGGCAAAAGAATTTGAGCAACAAATGAAGCCTAATAATAAACCATCTAGTGTTGCTTCTGATAGAGGCGAGGGTCCCGATCTTTCGATGAGATGATAACTATCGATTTGGTGGAGACGACTTTGATGATCCGACTACAAACGTGCACGACGTTGCGCCTTAGCAATCGCTAAACCAATCTCCTGAGGTTACTGACGATGCCGGAAGCACGGTCAGCCTGACCACGAAGGTCTATTCCTGCAAGCAATCGAAGAACGAGCAAGAATATGATAAAAGCAATCTGAATATCGCGAATATGTATGAAGTATTGATAATGGTGGGGATCCGAAAAGTGGTCTTGGTCTGGTCGTTGGACACAAACGAAGCACACGAAGTTGCAATGGCTAACTTTTAACTAAACAAATCCCAAAGTCTAAACGATGCCCTAAGGGCTGTATATATGGAGGAAGAGGGGGGGAATTTCGTGGCCCTTGGTGGAGGGGTCCGAAATCAACCCTATCTCTTGTTTCCCCACACATACGGACTCTAAAAATAGCCTATACTTATGTATTTCGAAATTACATGGGCCTGGCCCAATAATAAGGTGACGCAGCACCTAAAATAGCCTCGGGACGAAATTTATGAAGTGGCATCTTGTATATTTCGTCCAAGGCTTCATGCACCCATTATGGTGGCTTCAAAGTCCTCAAATCATCACTTGTAACTCCGTTCTTGTTTCCCTTGCGCATGCCATCATCTCCATGCTTGTTCTTGCTCCAATGTTCATCCTTCTCCAAGCTAGGCCCTTCATTTGTAAGCAAAACAAATGTATCCAATTTAGGCAGCATCATATTCTCATGAACATTAGAATCATTACCAAGAAACGAAAGTACCTGGTAATTTAGTTGGCGTGCACGAGCTCTAGTAATTGGTCCAGTATGTATAGCAGCAGGGGCTGTGGGTGTAACAATTGTATTGATGTCCTCATCA
>NW_021196160.1:0-1298 GCF_002162155.2 Triticum dicoccoides
ATCTACATACCCTTGTAGATCGCTAAGCGGAAGCGTTCAAGTGAACGAGGTTGATGGAGTCGTACTCGTCGTGATTCAGATCACCGATGATCCTAGTGCCGAACGGACGGCACCTCCGCGTTCAACACACGTACAGCTCGACGATGTCTCCCACGCCTTGATCCAGCAAGGAGAGAGGGAGAGGTTGAGGAAGACTCCATCCAGCAGCAGCACAACGGCGTGGTGGTGATGGAGGAGCGTGGCAATCCTGCAGGGCTTCGCCAAGCACCTACGGGAGAGGAGGAGGTGTCACGGGAGGGAGGGAGGCGCCAAGGGCTCAGGTATGGATGCCCTCCCTCCCCTCCACTATATATAGGGGCAGGGGAGAGGGGGAGGCGCAGCCTTGCCCCCTCCTCCAAGGAAGGGGTGCGGCTAAGAGGGGGGGAGGAGTCCATCCTCCCCAAGGCACCTCGGAGGTGCCTTCCCCCTTTAGGGCTCTCCCCTTTTTCCTATATCTTGGCGCATGGGCCTCTAGGAGCTGGTGCCCTTGGCCCATGTAGGCCAAGGCGCACCCCCTACAGCCCATGTGGCCCCCCGGGGCAGGTGGCCCCACCCGGTGGGCCCCCGGGACCCTTCCGGTGGTCCCGGTACAATACCGATGACCCCGAAACTTATCCCGATGGCCGAAACAGGACTTCCTATATATAAATCTTTACCTCCGGACCATTCCGGAACTCCTCGTGACGTCCGGGATCTCATCCGGGACTCCGAACAACATTCGGTAACCACATACAAGCTTCCTTTATAACCCTAGCGTCATCGAACCTTAAGTGTGTAGACCCTACGGGTTCGGGAGACATGTAGTCATGACCGAGATGTTCTCCGGTCAATAACCAACAGCGGGATCTGGATACCCATGTTGGCTCCCACATGTTCCACGATGATCTCATCGGATGAACCACGATGTCAAGGACTCAATCAATCCCGTATACAATTCCCTTTGTCTAGCGGTATGGTACTTGCCCGAGATTCGATCGCCGGTATACCGATACCTTGTTCAATCTCGTTACCGGCAAGTCTCTTTACTCGTTCCGTAACACATCATCCCGTGATCAACCCCTTGGTCACATTGTGCACATTATGATGATGTCCTACCGAGTGGGCCCAGAGATACCTCTCCGTTTACACGGAGTGACAAATCCCAATCTCGATTCGTGCCAACCCAACAGACACTTTCAGAGATACCCGTAGTGTACCTTTATAGCCACCCAGTTACGTTGTGACGTTTGGCACACCCAAAGCACTCCTACGGTATCCGG
>NW_021196161.1:0-1387 GCF_002162155.2 Triticum dicoccoides
GATCTCCATGCCATCAAGTACCTCCCACTCAAGCTTAAAGGACCAGCTCGGCATTGGCTAAACAGCTTGCCTGCAGAATCAATTGGGTGCTGGGAAGACCTGGAAGCCGCATTCCTCGACAACTTCCAGGGCACGTATGTGCGACCACCAGACGCCGATGACCTAAGCCACATTATTCCACAGCCAAACGAATCGGCCAGGCAATTCTGGACACGGTTCTTGACAAAGAAAAACCAAATCGTCGACTGTCCGGATGCAGAGGCCCTTGCAGCCTTCAAACATAACATCCGGGACGAATGGCTAGCCCGGCACCTGGGACAGGAAAAGCCAAAATCCATGGCAGCCCTCACATCGCTAATGACCCGCTTTTGCGCGGGAGAGGACAGCTGGCTAGCCCGCAACAACAACCTCCGCAAAAATTCTGGCAGTCCGGATACCAAGGACAACAACGGCAGGTCACGTCGAAACAAAAACAAGCGCCGCATTAACGGCGACGATAAGGAGGATACGGCAGTCAATGCCGGATTCCGAGGCTCCAAACCCGGTCAACGGAAGAAGCCATTTAAAAGAACCACTCCGGGTCCGTCCAATCTGGACCGAGTACTCGACCGCTTATGCCAGATACATGGCACCTCTGAAAAGCCAGCTAATCACACCAATAGAGATTGCTGGGTGTTCAAGCAGGCCGGCAAGGTAATTGCCGAAAACAACGATAAGGGGCTAAACAGCGACGACGAGGAAGAGACCCGACCGCCGAACAACAGAGGACAGAAGGGTTTTCCCCCACAAGTACGGACGATGAATATGATATACGCGACCCACATACCCAAGAGGGAGAGGAAACGCGCACTCAGGGACGTCTATGCGATGGAGCCAGTCGCCCCAAAGTTCAATCCATGGTCCTCTTGTCCGATCACTCTCGATCGAAGAGACCATCCGACCAGCATACGCCATGGCGGATTCGCCGCATTGGTCTTAGACCCAATCGTCGATGGATTTCACCTCACAAGAGTCCTGATGGACGGCGGCAGTAGCCTGAACCTGCTTTATCAGGATACAGTGCGCAAAATGGGCATAGACCCATCAAGGATTAAACCTACAAAGACAACCTTTAAAGGTGTCATCCCAGGAGTGGAAGCCAATTGTACAGGCTCAGTCACACTGGAAGTGGTCTTCGGATCACTGGATAATTTCCGGAGCGAAGAGTTAATCTTCGACATAGTCCCGTTTCGCAACGGCTATCACGCTCCGCTCGGACGAACCGCGTTTGCAAAATTCAACGCGGTGCCGCATTATGCATACCTAAAGCTCAAGATGCCAGGCCCTCGTGGAGTCATCACGGTCAATGGGAATACGGAACGATCCCTCCGAACGGAGGAACATACAA
>NW_021196162.1:0-1607 GCF_002162155.2 Triticum dicoccoides
GAAGGTTGCTCACTTTCTGCCAGTCAAGGAGACTATCACTGCTAGTCAATTGGCAACCTTGTATATCTCCCGAATTGTGTCACTCCACGGCATTCCGAAGGAGATCAGTTCAGACCGCGGCAGTATTTTCACTTCTAAGTTCTGGGATAGTTTCCAAGAGGCAATGGGAACTCGTATTACCTGGAGCACTGCTTATCATCCCCAATCCCAAGGCCAAGTCGAGCGAGTCAATCAAATTCTTGAAGACATGCTTCGAGCTTGTGTTATTTCTTTCGGCAAGAAGTGGGAAGAATCTCTCCCTTATGCGGAGTTCTCTTATAACAACAGCTATCAAGCCAGCTTGAAGATGGCACCCTTTGAAGTGCTCTATGGACGTAAGTGCCGAACCCCTCTGAATTGGTCAGAAACTGGGGAACGGACACTCATTGGTCCGGACATTATTCAACAAGCTGAAGAGCAGGTTCGCATTGTCCGGGATAATCTCAAGGCGGCCCAATCCCGCCAGAAGAGCAACTATGACCGGAAACACTGGGGTTCAACTTACCAACCTGGTGAACAAGCTTATCTGCGTGTCACTCCTTTGAGAGGCACTCATCAGTTCGGAGTCAAGGGAAAGTTAGCTCCTCGCTACATTGGTCCCTTCCGTATTTTCGCCCGTCGTGGACTGGTGGCTTATCAATTGGAGTTGCCACCTCAGTTCTCTCACGTCCATGACGTCTTCCATGTGTCGCAACTTCGTCGATGCTTCAAGGATCCGGAACGTGAAGTGGATCCGGAATTGATTGAAATTCAAGATGATCTCACATACAAGGAGCATCCGATCTGCATTCTTGAAGAAGCTGAACGTCGAACCCGCCAGAAGGTTACTAAGTTCCTCAAGGTGCAATGGTCGAATCATACTAAAGAGGAAGCCACTTGGGAACGCGAAGATAACCTCCGGGCTGAATACCCAGATCTTTTCCCTTCTACCTCTTAATTCTCGGGACGAGAATTTCTTTTAGAGGAGGAGAGTTGTAACACCCCGGTGTAATGATGCTACAGTAACCCCTGGGGTTAAGTTAATCTTTTTGCTAAACATGTTCCTGATCATAATTGTCTCCTTTCTCTTTTAAATTCCAGTTGAATTCAAATTCAAATTTTGTCTGAAATTCATAATGCTCAGACATGAAAACAAAAATGTTCATCATGTGCAGTATAATCCACAACTACTATTGGTGGTGAACCAACATTTTTGCAAAAAGGTTTGAGTGGCCTAAGCTACTTCAAACAGTGGCCTAAGAAATAAATTAAATGCCTTTTTAATTTATGAAAATGGCAAACTATTTCTAAAGCCTCACAATCTTTTTTTGGCAGTGCCTAATAATTCTTTGAGATTATTTTGTCCAATGGCATAATCTTTTGCAAGGTCTTTATTGGCTAAAAGAAAAAGAAAAGAAAATGCAAAAGCTGTTTAAAAAAAAAAGGAAAGGAAACCCCCCCCCCTCAACTGGGCCGACTGGCCAGCTGGCCACCGTGCCCCCCTATGGGCCTCGGCCCACCTCAACCCCGCCGGCCCAGTCGCCCCCCAGGTCGGCCCACCCGTCGCCCCTTATCCCCCCACCCGACAG
>NW_021196163.1:0-1026 GCF_002162155.2 Triticum dicoccoides
ATCTATCCCTGATATGTTATAGTTCATCACGAAGCTCTAACAGCTTGGTGGCAATGACTTTGGAGAACCATCACTGTCTTATCTGGAAGATCAACTCCCACTCGATTCAAATGATTGTTGTACTCAGACAATCTGAGCACAAGCTCAACAATTGAGCTTTTCTCCTTAGTTTGCAGGTTAAGAAAGTCATCGGAGGTCTTATACCTCTTGACATGGGCACGAGCCTGAAATCCCAATTTCAGCCCTCAAAACATCTCATATGTTTCGCGATGTTTCAAAAACGTCTTTGGTGCCTCAACTCTAAACCGTTTAACTGAACTATCACGTAGTTATCAAAACGTGTATGTCCGATGTTCGCAACATCCACAGACGACGTTTGGGGTTCAGCACACTGAGCGGTGCATTAAGGACATAAGCTTTCTACTGTCCGCATAATCGCTACTATCAACTTTCAACTATTTTTTTTTCTCTAGGAACATATCTAAACAGTAGAACTATAGCGTGAGCTACGACATAATTTGCAAAAACCTCTTGACTATGTTCAGGATAATTAAGTTCATCTAAGTGATTACATGATCCGAGTCAAACTAGGCCATGTCCGATCATCACGTGAGACGGACTAGTCATCATCGGTGAACATCTTCATGTTGATCGTATCTTCTATACGACTCATGTTCGACCTTTCGGTCTCCGTGTTCCGAGGCCATGTCTGTACATGCTAGGCTCGTCAAGTTAACCCTAAGTGTTTCGCGTGTGTAAATCTGTCTTACACCCGTTGTATGTGAACGTTAGAATCTAACACCCGATCATCACGTGGTGCTTCGAAACACGAACTGTCGCAACGGTGCACAGTTAGGGGAGAACACTTCTTGAAATTGTTGTAAGGGATCATCTTATTTACTACCGTCGTTCTAAGCAAATAAGATGTATAAACATGATAAACATCACATGCAATCAAATAGTGACATGATATGGCCATCATCACTTTGCTCCTTTTGATCTCCATCTTCGGGGCTCCATGATCAT
>NW_021196164.1:0-1292 GCF_002162155.2 Triticum dicoccoides
GACACTGCGTCACCGTGGAGGGGCGCCTTCAAGCGAAGCTTCATGGTTGACACACCGCTGTGAAGCCATCGTCGACACTTCATCAACATGGTCTTCATTGCCATCATCGTCCACACACCGCTTTCACCGTGTCCGCAAGATGGACACCTATCGTTCTTTGACATACTTTTCTGCAAGACGTGGCCTCGACGACGGCAATGACTGCATCACGACGACGTTATCGGCCACGTCATCCATGACGGCATGACTGCATCTACACGGCGTCACGATAGTGACAACCATACACTGCCACACGGTTCTAGCAAAACCGATGTGTGCTCGGAGGGCTACCTCTCCGGTCTTGGCAAAGCCGGTGGACTCATCACCGATAACACCCTCTGACATCCGCGAGGTGCATCGCCCATGTCTGCAGCTCCGCCCACTACAAGAAATATGTCAACTTGTGACCACCACTATTGGTCACTGAATGGTCACAAATTTCCATTTGTGACCTTTTTGTGACCAAAAACATAAGGTCAAAAGCTGGCCGTCGTAAACTGACTATAGCGACCTTTCTTCTGGAATGGTCGTAGACGTTTATGACCAAAATACGTCTACTGTGGCATTTTGGTCACTAGCAACCTCCCCAGGCCACGTAGGCATCTAGCGTGGCAAGCTGATGTGGCACAAGATTCAGCCCGGTCCAATTCGGTTTTCTACATGGCCCTAGCCCAACAATTCGGCCTTTTTATTGTTTTTTTCATGTGAATTTTTGGTCGGCTACATGGGCCACGCCCTACAATTCGGCCTTTTAAATTTCTAGGCCATGGCCATTTTTCAAACCATTTCATTAGGTCTTTTTGTAAGGTTTTACAGAAATGCACAATATTCCAGTCCACTATTATTTGGGCTGTAGCATTTTTGATCCAGTAGACCATTTGGTCTTTTTATTATTCGCTGATTTCCAGTTTACACGTTTGAACATCAAACACTCAATAATTCTCTCAATTAAATGATTAAATTCAGAAATCATTCATCCAAATACACACAATAGCACATACAAGTCTGCATGTCCAACCTCAACTAAAACAAGCAAAAACAGATACACATCAACTAAAGTTGTGGTGCGCTTCCATCACAGCAGCAGCAACCTAAGCGACATTAGATCACCAAAAAGAAACAATGCCATCAACATGAGGCGGTAATCCAACTTCAACACTTTGTGAGGAGCAGCGCCACCAAGAGGATGTCGATCGCCTCTTGTACCTGGCCACAGGTCACATCAGAAATATTCAGAAATCAGTTGAACATAA
>NW_021196165.1:0-1008 GCF_002162155.2 Triticum dicoccoides
GATGAGTAATAATCCATGAAACGGGGCAGAGTCAGCCAAAACTGCGAGTGTGGATGACCGACACATAAATGCACCCCAGGGATCGTCAATCATGGAAATCGCTCTAGGACCCCAAAACGGTGAGTAATAGTGCACGAAATGAACCAGAATTGGCCAAAATTGTGAGTGTTGATAACCGACATGTAAACGCACCCTGCAGTTCGTCAGTTGTGGAAATCACACCGGGGCCCCAAAACTAGGTAATAGTCACGAAACGGGACAGAATCGGCCAAAACTGCGAGTGTTGATGATCGACACGCAGACGCACCCCAGGGTTCGTCAATCGTGGAAATCACTCCAGGACCCCAAAACAGTGAGTAATAGACCAAGAGACGGGCCAAAATCGGCCAAAACTGTGAGTGTTGATGACCGACACGTAAGCGCACCTTTGGGTTCAACAACTATGGAAATCGCTTTGGGACCCCAAAACGGTGAGTAATAGTCCAAGAATCGGGCCAGAATCAGCACAAACTGCGTTTGGTGATGACCGACACGTAAGCGCACCTTAGGGTTCAACAACCATCGAAATCGCTTTGGAACACCAAAACGGTGAGTAATAGTCCATGAAACGGGCCAGAATCAGCCAAAATTGCGACTATTGACGACGTACACATAAACGCACCCCGGGGATTGTGAATGTGGAAATAGCGCTGGGACCCCATAATGGTGAGTAATAGTCCATGGAAGAGCCCAGAATCGAACAAAATTAGGATTGCTGGTGAGCGACACGTAAACGCACCCCGGGGTGCGTCAATCGTGGAAATCGCTCCGGGACCCCAAAACGATGAGTAATAATCCATGAAACGGGGCAGAGTCAGCCAAAACTGCGAGTGTGGATGACCGACACATAAATGCACCCCAGGGATCGTCAATCATGGAAATCGCTCTAGGACCCCAAAACGGTGAGTAATAGTGCACGAAATGAACCAGAATTGGCCAAAATTGTGAGTGTTGATAACCGACATGTAA
>NW_021196166.1:0-1129 GCF_002162155.2 Triticum dicoccoides
TTTGCCCGGGACCGTTTGCGCCTTTTGGCACACGTATATGACAGTGTTGCTAGCATCCATATGATAAGGAGCCCGGGCTGACATGGCTAGTTGTAAACCCAAAGTGGCACAGACTTACAGGGACAGGCATCCATGACCCAGCATCGAACGTGTCGGTCATCAGCGAGTGAATCCAGGCTGTAGCACTGGGCTAGCAGGACTCCGGTGAACCGGGCTGTAGCGGGCTAACAGGACTCCGGTATTCACCGCGTGACATTTCCCCGAAGGGACAGACACAGGAACGAAGAAGGACACATGCCGGCCAGCCTAAGTGTTCCGGAGCAGTAGCAAGCTACCATGGCTCGGTGGAAACACTAGGAGACATTTCCCGGTAAGAGAGGCTACTAAGGATAAACAACTAGATAGCCAGATCCCACACATATCAAGCATTTTAATAACATACACACAATATGCTCGATATGTGCAATACAACATGGCATCACAAAATGACTCTACGACTCAAGTAGTTTATTCAATAGGCTCCGAGGAGCGAGACATTACAAACATGGGTCTCATGACCCAACAATCAGAGCATACAAGTCAAAGCACAAGCGGAAGCTATCATGCCTGAGTACAGACATCTATAAATGAAAAAGGCTGAGAAGCCTGACTATCTATCAGATCCTGCCGAGGCACAAGATCGTAGCTGAGGTAACAAGCTAAACGTCGAAGTCCACGTGGAACTACTAGTGAGACTGAAGTCTCTCTGCAAAAACATAAAATAGGCAAACGTGAGTACAAATGTACCCAGCAAGACTTACATCAGAACTATCTACATATGCATCATTATCAACAAAGGGATGGTGGGGTTTAACTGCAGCAAGCCAGCTTTGACTCGGTGGCTATCCTAAACTACGACTGCAAGCGACTCTTTTGAGGTGGCGCACACGAGTCCACATATTCACCATATCAATACACCACTATGGATCCGCTCCCGTCTCCCTACGAGAACGCCATCCATAGCACTCATGCTTATCTTGCGCATTTTAAAGTATCCACTTTCACTTGTCTATGAACTGATATAAGCAACCCAGAAGTCCTTTTCCGCGGACACGGCTATTCGAATAGATGATGTTAACCCTGCAGGGGT
>NW_021196167.1:0-1538 GCF_002162155.2 Triticum dicoccoides
GGTTAGGCGGCATGGGGGCACTGGGGGTAGCAATGCCACCGGAGCGTCGCACCGGGCCCTCATACATGTGGGGTGGTGTGGTGGCATGTCCGAAGAGGCGGGACGCGTCTCCGGGGCGTGGCCCCCCCTCACGGACGGCGATGACACGGTAGTAGACGTTCTGCGGTAACGATGCGGCGTCAATATTAATAATACTCGGAGCGCGATAAAATCATGAGTTTTTTGCACGACGTGGGCACATGTGCTATAGAAACGATGATATTTTTTTCATAATTTTTGGTGATGGAGAAGTATCCAAAAAATTCCCTCTAGGCGGATTGCCCTTCGCTCGTCTACGGCTGTGGCCGGCGGCCTCCGGGGGCTAGCATGCCGCCAAATCTTGCGTAGGCGGCCTCTCACAAGTCTGTAAGTGTTGTGGCGGTTGCAAACGCCCGGCACGCGTGTCCGGGGTGTGCCCCCCCTCACGGACGGCGCCGCCGCCGGCACCTGGAGGGGGGAAACGGACGCGTCGGGTTTACACGGAGGGGATCTTGCTGTCGGTCTGGCCCGGATGTCGCTCCAAAGTGTTCCTATGGGCTGACCTAACACAACCGGGTGGGGAGGTCCACTGGTCAAAGCCCGTCCGTGCAAAGTCAAAGGGCTAGATCCCGTGGTCAAACACTACAGGGTTAGGCGGGACGGGGGCACTGGGGTAGCAATGCCACCGGAGCGTCGCACCGGGCCCTCATACATGCGGGGTGGTGTGGTGGCATGTCCGAAGAGGCGGGACGCGTCTCCGGGACGTGGCCCCCCCTCACGCACGGCGATGACACGGTAGTAGACGTTCTGCGGTAACGATGCGGCGTCAATATTACTAAATACTCGGAGCGCGATAAAATCATGAGTTTTTTTTGCATGACGTGGGCACATGTGCTATAGGAACGATGGAAATTTTTCATAATTTTTGGTGATGGAGAAGTATCCGAAAAATTCCCTTTACGCGGATTGCCCTTCGCGCGTCTACGGCTGTGGCCGGCGGCCTCCGGGGGCTAGCATGCCACCAAATCTTGCGTAGGCGGCCTCTCACAAGTCTGGAAGTGTTGTGGCGGTTGCAAACGCCCGGCACGTGTGTCCGGGGTGTGCCCCCCTAACGAACGGTGCCGCCGCCGGCACCTGGAGGGGGGAAACGGACGCGTCGGGTCTACACGGAGGGGATCTTGCTGTGGGTCTGGCCCGGATGTTGCTCCAAAGTGTTCCTATGGGCTGACCTAACACAACCGGGTGGGGAGGTCCACTGGTCAAAGCCCATCCGTGCAAAGTCAAAGGGCTAGATCCCGTGGTCAAACGCTACAGGGTTAGGCGGGACGGGGGCACTGGGGTAGCAATGCCACCGGAGCGTCGTACCGGGCCCTCATACATGCGGGGTGGTGTGGTGGCATGTCCGAAGAGGCGGGACGCGTCTCCGGGGCGTGGCCCCCCCTCACGGACGGCGATGACACGGTAGTAGACGTTCTGCGGTAACGATGCGGCATCAATATTACTAAATACTCGGAGCGCGG
>NW_021196168.1:0-1314 GCF_002162155.2 Triticum dicoccoides
TTATTGTATGCAATGCAATCGCGATGTAATGCTTTACTTTATTACTAAACGGTAGTGATAGTCGTGGAAGCATAAGATTGGCGAGACGACAACGATGCTACGATGGAGATCAAGGTGTCGCGCCGGTGACGATGGTGATCATGACGGTGCTTCGGAGATGGAGATCACAAGCACAAGATGATGATGACCATATCATATCACTTATATTGATTGCATGTGATGTTTATCTTTTTATGCATCTTATCTTGCTTTGATTGACGGTAGCATTATAAGATGATCTCTCACTAAATTATCAAGAAGTGTTCTCCCTGAGTATGCACCGTTGCCAAAGTTCGTCGTGCCCAGACACCACGTGATGATCGGGTGTGATAAGCTCTACGTCCATCTACAACGGGTGCAAGCCAGTTTTGCACACGTAGAATACTCAGGTTAAACTTGACGAGCCTAGCATATGCAGATATGGCCTCGGAACATGGAGACCGAAAGGTCGAGCGTGAATCATATAGTAGATATGATCAACATAACGATGTTCACCATTGAAAACTACTCCATCTCACGTGATGATCGGTCATGGTTTAGTTGATTTGGATCACGTAATCACTTAGAGGATTAGAGGGATGTCTATCTAAGTGGGAGTTCTTAAATAATATGATTAATTGAACTTAAATTTATCATGAAGTTAGTACCTGATAGTATCTTGCTTGTTTATGTTGATTGTAGATAGATGGCTCGTGCTGTTGTTCTGTTGAATTTTAATGCGTTCCTTGAGAAAGCAAAGTTGAAAGATGATGGTAGCAATTACACGGACTGGGTCCGTAACTTGAGGATTATCCTCATTGCTGCACAGAAAAATTACGTCCTGGAAGCACCGCTGGGTGCCAGGCCTGCTGCTGGAGCAACACCAGATGTTATGAACGTCTGGCAGAGCAAAGCTGATGACTACTCGATAGTTCAGTGTGCCATGCTTTACGTCTTAGAATCGGGACTTCAACGACGTTTTGAACGTCATGGAGCATATGAGATGTTCCAGGAGTTGAAGTTAATATTTCAAGCAAATGCCCGAATTGAGAGATATGAAGTCTCCAATAAGTTCTATAGCTGCAAGATGGAGGAGAACAGTTCTGTCAGTGAGCATATACTCAAAATGTCTGGGTATAATAATCACTTGATTCAATTGGGAGTTAATCTTCCGGATGATTGCGTCATTGACAGAATTCTCCAATCACTGCCACCAAGCTACAAGAGCTTCGTGATGAACTATAATATGCAAGGGATGAACAAGACTATTCCCGAGCTCTTCGCAATGCTGAAAGC
>NW_021196169.1:0-1913 GCF_002162155.2 Triticum dicoccoides
AGGGAGGAGGAGGAGGAAAGGGGGAGGACCGCCGGGTATCTTGTTTCCTCCGGGTCGCCTCGTGGGCCCGATGCGGGTGGATGGAGTTTGTACCTTGTTTTCCGATGAGTGGCAACTTGACATTTCTAGTTTTGGACAGAGTGTCTTTGATTTTGAGACATGAGGGACCAAATGTCGACCAAACAAAGTCGAGAGATGAGATGCCGACTTTCTGTAAATTTGAAGGACCAAAAACATACTTTTCTCATACAAATATGGCAAAGCATGAATTTATTCTGTTGTAACTCCTACTGTGCATGCAAACTAATCATATAATTATCTCTAATGAACCAACCAAAACAGTTTTAGGCAATGCCACACACTTCGGGCTGTTATTTGCTCACACAAACAAATAACAGTAAACGAATTTAGGATTTAACATGCACAAATTAAGTTTTATTTTGCAAGTCTATGAACCATGGCTCAGATAAATTCCGAATGTTGTTATTTACATGTAACATTTCCCATTACAAAGTATTCTTAAATTTATTGATGTGCCTATATTTTAAGGAGTGAAGTTCATTGGGTGGCTGAACTATTTCAGAGGTGTCATGTAGGTCCTTAAACTATGAAAATCTGCATCTAGGTCCTGGAAGTATAGTAAGTGTGTCATCCAGATTCAAAATGTGCATGACTTTATAAAAATGTTCCCACCGTTCGCCAATATGGAAAAAATGTTCGCGAACATTCATGTACTTCCATGACTTTTAAAAAAATGTTCATGAATATACTTTCACGACTTTAAAGTCATGAATATTTTTTCAATATTCGCAGACATTTTTTTTTCAAATCATGAACATTTTCTCTATATTAGTGAACATTTTTGAAACCATGAACATTTTAAACTGATGAACATTTTGTAAATTTGTAAACATATTTTCAAATTCATGACATATTTTGCCAATTCGTGAACATTTCTAAATACGTAAGAAATTTAAAAATTGTGAACATTTAAAAAAATTCATGAATATTTATTAAATTTGTGCCAACTTTCTTCAAATTCATGAATGTTTTGTGTGTTCCACAAAAAAATGGCTGACGAAAAATTAATCAAAGGCTACAGATTTTTCTTGAGTTCATGAATTTGAAAAAAGTTCGTGAATTTTAAAATGGTGCATGACTCTGAATTTGTTTGCATATTTCCGTTACTGGCTTTGACCTTGCGGGACCCATGTCCGACGTGTCATGGGTTAATGGCGCCAGTTGGCCGGTCAGGCGGGGTCGGATAGATTTTGGACCTGAATGATACATTTACTGCACTTCGACGACCTGGTTTGAGGACCTATATGATACTTCTAAAATAGTTTAGGGACCTACAATGCACTTCACTCATATTTTAAGTGCGAATAAATATCGGTGATGAAGTCAACTTGTGTGCCATATGATTTTTTGCGATCCACCTAGGAAAGTGTGGCTATGAAATTTCCTCTCCCCATACCCTAGACTACAGGCAAAGTAAGAATGCTCACAACCAGTTCTCCTTGGTCGGTAGGTCACCGCCCCCTCCCCCCTACAAATTGCAGAGTAGGAGCCTGGTCTACTGAATTGATACATATATAGTTTTCCCTGTTTGGTGCTTTTAGATATGCCTGCAGTCCGTCGCTTTGGTTGTTCTGGGGGTGGCATCTGCGTGCATGTCGTCTCTGACGGCGCATCATTGATGGTTGCAGCGGACGAAGAAATTTTCCTCGAACCCTCCCATATAGACGGTGTTGTATGCAGCATCGTTGATGGTCGCGGGCATAGATTCATGCCTTTTGTTGTAAAATCGAGGCTAAGTTTGCAGGCTATGTCGAGGTGGCGATGACATTGGCTTCCCGTTTGCGGATGGGTCTTCCGGCCACATTTCCATCACTTCGACATACCCTTCGGTG
>NW_021196170.1:0-3510 GCF_002162155.2 Triticum dicoccoides
GGCTTGGGCGCTGGAGCTCGAGCGCGCAGGAGATGGATAGGCAAAGGAGGAAGAAGGCGTAGGTAAAAAGGTGGATCCTTATCCCCTTATATGGGTGGATCGGTTGTGCGTCCCCACCAGCCTAGTAAAACTCGCTTTCCTCCCCAGCGCCATGATAAATGGCGCAGTTGGGTTACCCACGTCCGTATTGATGAGAATCCCGTAAAAGGGGTACACGATCTCTGCTTTGACAAGACGTGCCAAGGAAACCACCTTGCAAAACGTGCTGAGGTGGAAAAGTAAAAACGATTCGAGTAAAGGACTTGGCCGTAGTATGATGACGCACTGCGGAATACGTCAGCACATTTGATTTGTGTTTATATTATTCTCTCTATGGCAATATGTGGAAACTTATTTTGCAGAGCCGGACACTACTCTTGGTGTTTACAATCTTCTATGAAGGACTTGGAGGAGGAACCCGCCTTGCAATGCCGAAGACAATCTGCGCGCCGGACTCGTCGTCATTGAAGCCTGGTTCAGGGGCTACTTAGGGAGTCCTGGATTAGGGGGTGTCCGGATGGCCGGACTATACCTTCAGCCGGACTCTTGGACTATGAAGATACAAGATTGAAGACTTCGTCCCGTGTCCGGATGGGACTTTCCTTGGCGTGGAAGGCAAGCTTGGCGATGCGGATATTCAAGATCTCCTACCATTGTAACCGACTCTGTGTAACCCTAACCCTATCCGGTGTCTATATAAACCGGAGGGTTTTAGTCCGTAGGACATCAACTCCATATACAACAATCATACCATAGGCTAGCTTCTAGGGTTTAGCCTCCTTGATCTCGTGGTAGATCTACTCTTGTACTACCCATATCATCAATATTAATCAAGCAGGAGTAGGGTATTACCTCCATCGAGAGGGCCCGAACCTGGGTAAAAACATCGTGTCCCTTGTCTCCGGTTACCATCCAGCCTTGACGCACAATTCGGGACCCCCTACCCGAGATCCGCCGGTTTTGACACCGACAAAGGGCTTTGCAACTTAGTTAATATGCACGATTTTAGCTCGACTGACCGTACGATGTCCATCCAACGGCCGTAGTGCTTCTTCAACCTCTAGTTTTCTTGCTCCAGCCGCCCAAAGCAGCGCCGGTCGTGTCGCCTGCTCCTGCCTCCCGTGGCCTGCTGTGCTGCCGTGGAGGCCTCACCGCCCCCATACTACTCCCACCACTGGCCAGGCCATCCCTCCACTCCACTCACCCACACCCCCTATTATTCTGCGGCAACGGCAGCGCAACCGAACCAGTGAACCCTCGTACTCCTCTCCGCGTGGGCATCCACTGCCGCCTCTTCCCCGGCTCCGCGTCGTCCCCTTCCTAGGCCTCACCATCGTCCACCGCCGTGGTGCTGTCGGCGCGCCGTGATCAATGTGGTCAACAATCGAATTCCATCGGAAGAATACTGTACGTGGAGAGGCTGACAGCTGGGTCCACGACAGCCGCAAGGAAGTGCCTCCATATTACAAGGAAAATAATTATTCCTCCACCTGACAGCAGGGACCCACCGGACGCCCACCAGTATATCGCGAAAAAAACGTTTGCCCCTGACTGCTGGGACCCACCCGACGGGCCACCGTATTTCGCAAAAAAAATGTTCCCCCTGCTGTCAGCTCGGACCCACCGGAAGTGCCTCCTTATTACGCACAAAAAATAAATACCCCCTGCTATCTAGGACCCACCTTGGCGGGAGGCTGACTTGTGGGCCTACTAAGTTGACGAGGACGGAGGGCTTTGTCAACTTAGTCAATATGCACGATTCTAGCTCCATTGACCGTACGATGTCCATCCAATGGCCGTAGTGCTTCTTCAACCTCTGGTCTTCTTGCTCCAGCCGCCCAAATCAACGCCGGTCGTGCCGCCTACTCCTGCCTCCTATGACCGGCTGTGCTGCCGCGGAGGCCTCACCGCCCCCTACTATTCCCACCACTGGCTAGGCCCTGCGGCGACGGCAGCCTCACAGCGCAGCCGAACGAATGAACCCTCATACTCCTCTCCGCATGGGCATCCACTGCCGCATCTTCACCGGCTCTGCGTCGTCCCCTTCCTAGGCCTCGCCGTCGTCCACCGCCCTGGTGCTCTTGGCGCGGCGTGGTCAACGTGGTCAAGGAACGACTTCCATCAGACGTGGACTGTACGTGGAGAGGCTGACAGCTGGGTCCACGGCGGCAGCAAGGAAGTGCCTCCTTATTACGCGGAAAATAATGATTCCTCCACCTGACAGCAGGGACCCACCGGACGGGCCATCGTATTTCGTGAAAAAATGTTTCCCCCCTGAGTGCTGGGACCCACCAGCTACACCTTCGCATGCAAGGAAGTGTGTCCGGGCAAAAAAAACGATTCGCCCCCCTGACTGCTGGGACCCACCAGCTACATCTTCGCAAGCAAGGAAGTGCCTGACAGTCGGGACCCACCTAGTCGAAGCGTACATAGCGTTGTCATTCTGGTCGCGAACGTGTACGTACATGTATACTGGTGGATGTAGAGGCGCGCACGTGTCGTAGTAGAGGCAGCCAGGGTGCAAGAAAGAAAATACGGCCACGTATGTGTACATACGGGCGGGGTCTCGAATGCCTACTCACGCATACATACGGCGAGGGCTCGTGTACATGGCTGGGTCGGAACGGCGAAACAGCATCGTCGTCATGTTCATGGGGAGGCAACCGAATGCGTCGTGTTCATGGGGAGGCAACGGAATATGACATGTTCATCGGGAGGCAACGCGGCTGGGTCGGAACAGAATGCGTGGTCGTGTTCATCGGGAGGGCTTGGACGGAACAGGCGATGGAAACGAGGCCTAGCGTACCGCAGAACGGAGGAAACAACCTTGTGTTCGACCGGCCACGTTCGAAACGGGATCCTGTTCATCGAGAGGGGTCTGGCATACCGCAAAACGGAGGAAACGGACCTCCTACGGTCGAAGCGGGGGTCTTGTTGATCAGGAGGGGTGTGGCGTACCGCAAAACGGAGGAAACGGACCTCCTACCGTCGAAACGGGGGTCCTGTTGATCGGGTGGGGTGTGGCGTACCGCAAAATGGAGGAAACGGACTTGTGTTGGAGCGCTACGGTCGAAACGGGGGTCCTGTCCATTAGGAGGGGTGTGGCGTACCGCAAAACGGGACTCCACGGGATACTGTTCATCTCCACCATCGACCCCCTCCAGCCTCCACGAGCTACTGTTCATCCACCGTCGACCTCCTCCAGCCTCCACGGGCTCCTGTTCATCCAGCCTCCACCGCGCGCTACTCCACCGACTAATGTTCAACCACCCCTCCACCGTCTACTATTCATCCTGCCCTCCACACCACGGGGTCCTGTTCAACCACCCCTCCACGGGCACCCCTCTACCGTCTACTGTTCATCCTGCCCTCCACACCATGGGGTCCTGTTCATCCACCCCTCCACGGGCACCCCTCCATCGTCTACTGTTCATCCTGCCCTCCACACCACGGGGTCATGTTCATCCACCC
>NW_021196170.1:4929-7888 GCF_002162155.2 Triticum dicoccoides
GCCGCCTCCACCACCATCAGTCCCCGCTTGCTCGACCACATCGGCCCGCGGCGGGGTGTCATCCTCCACCTCCACGACCTCCCGGTCGGGGATCACCACCTCAGCCCGGCCTCCACGGCTGTGCTCCCTCACCGACGACGGCTCAAAGACCGTCGCCGCCACCACCGTGTCGTTTGACATCTCGCGCCAGGCCGGCTCCACGCTGGCTCGCGCCCATGCTGCCGCCACGTCGGTCCAAGCACGGACCGACGCCGCCTCCAGCTCCGCCTCGGCCCGGTTCCTGTCCCACCAGGCCAAGGCTTCGGCGTCGTTCGGATCCAGGCCGAGGTCCGAGTCGGCCCGTCCCTCCACCTCAGCCTGGTCGGCAAGGTCGGACCGGCTCCTGCAGAACGCGACCCCTTCGGCGGTCGCGGCTTCTGCCGCCACCCTCGCCAGCGCGATTGGCGACCTGAAGAAGAAGACAGAATGAGCAGAAAAGAAACAAGACTAGCTCAAGAAAAAAAATCTGAGCGCAAATGAGAGATGAAGCTTACCCCGCCAAGGCCGGGACCGGGGTTGGCCTCCCGTGCCTGCCGCCGCGCTTCCTCTTGGCCGGCCTCCCGGCCCCGGCCGGGTCCGCCATGCGCTTTGGGGCCCGGGGTCGCGGTGCGACGCTGTCTTTCCCATGCGGGCGGCTCGGCGTCGCCCCATGCAAGGACCCGGCTCCGCCCGCGTCGCCGCCTCCCCCGCCCAACGCCACTACACCGACAACTGGCATCAGCACCGACCATTCCGTGCCGCGGTCAGCAATTCAAGACACATGAAGAAAAACCTTACCCGCGCGACGCCCAGCGCCGGCGTCGGACTCGGCCTCCTCCTCCTCGCCATGAGCCGCGGGCTCCTCTGGCGCCACCGGCGCCACCTGCGACGGGGCCTGATACGTCCATTTTGCATCATGCTTTTATATCGATATTTATTGCATTATGGGCTGTTATTTCACGTTATGTCACAATACTTATGGCTATTCTCTCTTATTTTGAAAAGGTTTACATAAGGAGGGAGAATGCTGGCAGCTGGAATTCTAGGCTGGAAAAGGAGCAAATATTAGAGACCTATTCTGCGCAACTCCAAAAGTCCTAAAACTCCACGGAACGTCTTAAAATAAATAAACAAAAATCCTCGCCAAAGATGAAGGCTAGGGCGCCCACACCCTGCTCACGAGGGTGCCCCCCCCCTTAGGGCGCGCCCCCCACCTCGTGGGCCCCTTGGTGGCTCTCCGACGCCATCTTCTCCTATATGAAGTCTTTCGATGAGAAAAAAATAAGAAGGAACTTTTCGGGATGAGACTCCGCCGCCACGAGGCGGAACCTTGGCGGAACCAATCTAGAGCTCCGGTAGAGCTGTTCTGCCGAGGATACTTCCCTCCGGGAGGGGGAAACCATCACCATCATCATCACCGGCGCTCCTCTCATCGGGAGAGGGCAATCTCCATCAACATCTTCACCAGCACCATCTCATCTCCAAACCCTAGTTCATCTCTTGTATCCAATTCTTGTCTCCAAGTCCGGGATTGGTGCTAGTAGGTTGCTAGTAGTGTTGATTACTCCTTGTAGTTGATGCTAGTTGGTTTATTTGGTGGAAGATCATATGTTCAGATCCTTTATGCATATTATTACCCCTCTGATTATGAACATGAATATGCTTTGTGAGTAGTTACGTTTGTTCCCGAGGACAAGGGAGAAGTCTTGCTATTAGTAGTCATGTGAATTTGGTATTCGTTCGATATTTTGATAAGATGTATGTTGTCTAGCCTCTAGTGGTGTTATGTGAACATCGACTACATAACACTTCACCATTATTTGGGCCTAGAGGAAGGCATTGGGAAGTAATAAGTAGATGATGGGTTTCTAGAGTGACAGAAGCTTAAACCCTAGTTTATGCGTTGCTTTGTAAGGGGCTGATTTGGATCCACATGTTTCATGCTATGGTTAGGTTTACCTTAATACTTTTGTTGTAGTTGCGGATGCTTGCAATAGAGGTTAATCATAAGTGGGATGCTTGTTCAAGTAAGAACAGCACCCAAGCACCGGTCCACCCACATATCAAATTATCAAAGTACCGAACGCGAATCATATGAACGTGATGAAAACTAGCTTGACGATATTCCCATGTGTCCTCGGGAGCGCTTTTCCTATTATAAGAGTTTGTTCCGGCTTGTCCTTTGCTACAAAAAGGATTGGGCCACCTTGCTGCACCTTATTTACTTTAGTTACTTGTTGCTCATTACAATTTACCTTATCATAAAACTATCTGTTACCACTTATTTCAGTACTTGCAGAGAATACCTTGCTGAAAACCGCTTATCATTTCCTTTAGCTCCTCGTTGGGTTCGACACTCTTACTTATCGAAAGGACTACGATAGATCCCCTATACTTGTGGGTCATCAAGACTCTTTTCTGGCGCCGTTGCCGGGGAGTGTAGCGCCTTTGGTAGGTGGAATTTAGTAAGGAAAAAAATTATATAGTGTGCTGAAATTTACTGTCACTTGTTACTATGGAAAGTAATTCTCTGAGGGGCTTGTTCGGGGTATCTTAACCCCGTCCAGTAGAGCAAAGAGTTGCTCCTCAACCTACTAAACCTATTGAAAATGAAACTCCTTTTGAATTTCCTTCGGGTATGATGGAAAAACTGCTAGCTAATCCTTTTACAGGAGATGGAACAAAGCATCCTGATGAGCACTTAATATATGTGGATGAAGTTTGTGGATTATTTAAGCTTGCAGGTATACCCGATGATGTTGCTAAGAAGAAGGTCTTCCCTTTATCTTTGAAGGGAGACGCATTGACATGGTATAGGCTATGTGATGATATGAGATCATGGAACTATAAAAGATTGAAATTGGAATTTCATTAAAAGTATTATCCTATGCATCTTGTTCATCGTGATCGCAATTATATATATAATTTCTGGCCTCGTGAA
>NW_021196170.1:8268-12683 GCF_002162155.2 Triticum dicoccoides
GAGAAAGCATCGCTCAAGCTTGGGGGAGGCTTAAATCAATGTTACATTCATGCCCCAACCATGGGCTTCCAAGGGAAACAATTATTCAAAATCTTTAAGCTCGGCTTTCTGAAAATAATCGCACCATGCTCGATACTTCTTGTGCTGGCTCTTTTATGATGAAGACTATTGAATTCAAATGGAACTTATTGGATAGAATTAAATGCAACTCTGAAGATTGCGACCTCGACGAAGGTAAGGAGTCAGGTATGACACCTAAGTTTGATTGTGTTAAATCTTTTATGGATACCGATATTTTCCGCAAGTTTAGCACTAAATATGGACTTGACTCTGAGATAGTAGCTCCTTTCTGTGAATCTTTTGCTACTTATGTTGATCTCCCCAAGGAGAAGTGGTTTAAATATCATCCTCCCATAGAAGTAAAAGTAGCTGCACCTATTAAAGTTGAAGAAAATACTGTCACTTATAGTGATCCTATTGTTCCTACTTCTTATGTTGAGAAACTACCTTTCCCTGTTAGAATAAAGGATCATGCTAAAGCTTCAACTGTTGTTCGTAAAAGCAATATTAGAACTTATACACCTACTGAGCAAGTTAAAGTAGAACCTAATATTGCTATTGTTAAAGATCTCTTGTCTGATAATATTGATGGGCATGTTATCCAGTTCAACAAAGAAACTTCTAGAATTGCTAAACCTTGTGCTAAAGATAAACATAGACATGTGGTAGGCGTGCCTGTTATTTCTGTTAAAATAGGAGATCATTGTTATCATGGCTTATGTGATATGGGTGCTAGTGCTAGTGTTATACCTTATGACTTGTATAAAGAAATCAAGCATGAAATTGCACCTGCTGAGTTAGAAGAAATTGATGTCACAATTAAGCTTGCCAATAGAGATACTATTTCACCAGTGGGAATTTATAGAGATGTTGAAGTCTTGTATGGGAAAACTAAATATCCTGCTGATTTTCTTGTTCTCAGTTCCCCACAATATAGCTTTTTTCCCATTATATTTGGTAGACCCTTCTTGAACATTGTTAATGCTAGGATAGATTGCGAAAAGAATGTTGTTACTATTGGCTTGGATGATATGATTCATGAGTTTAATTTCTCTAAATTTAGTAAACAACAACATGAGGAAGAATTGCCTAGTAAGGATGAAATTATTGGTCTTGCTTTTATTGACGTACCTCCTAGTGATCCTTTAGAACACTATTTGCTAGACCATGAAAATGATATGTTCATGAATGAAAGAAGGGAAATAGATGAAGTATTCTTTAAACATGAACCTATTCTGCAACACAATTTGCCTGTTGAAATTTTAGGGGATCCTCCTCCACCCAAGGGTGATCCCGTGTTTGAGCTTAAACCGTTGCCTGATAATCTTAAATATGCTTATCTTGATGAAAAGAAGATATATCATGTTATTATTAGTGCTAACCTTTCAGAGCATGAAGAAGAAAGATTATTGAAAACTCTTAAGAAGCATCGTGCCGCTATTGGATATACTCTTGATGATCTTAAGGTGAAAGGATCGAGAAGAGGTGTCTAGAGGGGGGGTGATTAGACACTAAGTGCCAAAAGTTGCAGTTTTTAATATTCTTAAGTTTAAGTGGAGTTTAAGCACAAGTTTAACAAACACAATACATATCAAGCAAGCATGCAATGAGTATATGAGCAGCGCAAAGTAAAGCATGCAACTTGCAAGAATGTAAAGGGAAGGGTTTGGAGAATTCAAACGCAATTGGAGACACGGATGTTTTTGTCGTGGTTCTGATAGGTAGCGCTATCGTACATCCATGTTGATGGAGACTTCAACCCACGGAGGGCAACGGTTGCGCGAGTCCATGGAGGGCTCCACCCACGAAGGGTCCATGAAGAAGCAACCTTGTCTATTCCATCAAGATCGTCACCCACGAAGGACTTGCCTCACTAGCGGTAGATCTTCACTAAGTAGGCGATCTCCTTGCCCTTACAAACTCCTTGGTTCAACTCCACAATCTTGTAGGAGGCTCCCAAGTGACACCTAGCCAATCTAGGAGACACCACTCTCCAAGAAGTAACAAATGGTGTGTTGATGATGAACTCCTTGCTCTTGTGCTTCAAATGATAGTCTCCCCAACACTCAACTCTCTCTCACACAGAATTTGGATTTGGTGGAAAGAAGATTTGAGTGGAAAGCAACTTGGGGAAGGCTAGAGATCAAGATTCATATGGTTGGAATGGAATATCTTGAGCTCAACACAAGTGTAGGTGGTTCTCTCTCAGAAAATGTGTATTGGAAGTGTAGGCATGTTCTGATGGCTCTCTCCACGAATAAAGAGTGGGTGGAGGGGTATATATAGCCTCCACACAAAATCTAACCGTTACACACAATCTGCCAAACTCAGTGGGACCGAATCATTAAACTCGGTCAGACCGATTCAGCAAACCTAGTGACTGTTAGGATTTTCGGTGGGACTGAGATGCAACTCGGTAGGACCGATATGGTTAGGGTTTGGGCATAATGTAATCTCGGTGTGACCGATTACACAAACTCGGTGGGACCGATTTTGGTAATAAGCTAACCAGAGAGTTGGTCAGGCAAACTTGGTGAGACCGATTTTGGTAATAAGCTAACCAGAGGATTTGCATTGTAATCTCGGTAGTACCGATTGCTCAAACTCGGTGAGACCGATTTTGGTAATGGACATACACAGAGAGATTACAATCCCATCTCGGGGAGACCGAGATCCCTATCGGTGAAACTGATTTGCTAGGATTTGTGGCAGTGGCTATGACATGTGAAACTCGGTGGCGCCGGATAGAAAGAATCGGTGGGGCTGAGTTTGACTTTTGGTTTAGGTCATATGTGGATGTGGAAAGGTAGTTGACGGTTTTGGAGCATATCACTAATCACTTTGAGCAAGCAAGCCATTAAGCAACACCTCATCCCCTCTTGATAGTATTGGTTTTCCTATAGACTCAATGTGATCTTGGATCACTAAAATAGAAAATGTAGAGTCTTGATCTTGAAGCTTGAGCTAATCCTTTGTCCTTAGCATCTTGAAGGGGTTCCACATCCTCTAGTCCATGCCACTCCATTGTTGAACTTATCTGAAACATACTAGGTAAAAGTGTTAGTCCAACAAGAGATATGTTGACATTAATTACCAAAACCACCCAGGGAGCACTTGTGCTTTCAATCTCCCCCTTTTTGGTAATTGATGACAACATACATCAAAGCTTTAGATAAAGATATAGAGAATAGCAAGTAAAGCTTTGGGAAGACATGTAACATGCATAGGCTCCCCCTACATGTATGCAATCATGTGAATATTGAATATAGGAGCATGTGAATGCGTAAACATGACAGAGTAAGCAATGTGTTACATGTATCTTGGCTATATGCATCAGAGCAAATGATGTGAATATGAGATATGTACCTTCATGCTCATGAGTCCTTCTTGCAAACAGTATGTACATCAGCAAGAATTTCTCATTCACATGACTAAGATGCATATACTTACCTTGTGGTCTTGAGTTGGCTTAGGATGGGATGAACCTACGCAAACAAGGTTAGATAACACAGATACACCTACTGACCAGAGCAAACAAGAGAAACCACAAGAGAACCAAGATTGGGATGACATGTAGAGTGAGTACTAAGTACCACATTGGATATAGACATGTCCCCAAAGGTAAAGATATGCAATAAAATCAGAGATTTCCTTCCCTTAGATGTCTTGCTCCCCATGAATCTGCATGGGATATTGGGAGAAGATAGGGAACAGAAAATCAGAGCAACAAAAAGGAACAACAGAGCTTGAGCTAAAGCAAGCAACCAAACATGTCTTTCCCCTCTTAAAGACATGTGACATCTCTCCTCTTGAACACCAAGCATCTGGGGTCTTAGATGATATTACTTTCTCCTTGTTGAGAAACTCTCTCCCCCTGAGTATTCTCTCTTTCTTCCCCTATAGGAAGGATTAAGCTTTGATGTGATCTCTCTCTCCCCCTTTGACATCAATTTCCCAGAAGGGCTCTTATGGACATGTGATACAAATGGGTTGGTCCTTGAGTCACAGAGCAAAGCAGCATGTCTAATATGATGCTGGTAGAGGACAAGAATCATTGAGTGGAGCTGGAGCAAATAGAAATTAGGAATAAGTGGCAAGTTGGTTTTCCTGTGGTGGAATCGGTGACTCCGAGTTGTGTGCTTCGGTTGCACCGAAAGATTTCGGTTGGGCCGAAGAGAACAAACCGATGTGACCGAGTCCATCAGAGTGAAACCACTTCTCACCTCAGCTAGACAAGTAAGATCTCACAAGGATATGCAAGGAATTAACTGAAAGATTTGCAATGAATTGGATGCAGAAAATGCAGAACAAAAAGAAAAGAAAAGAAACTAAAACATCTAGATGAAGTTTTTTTT
>NW_021196171.1:0-1303 GCF_002162155.2 Triticum dicoccoides
ACACGACCCAGCATTCAAGTCATACAGTCATACAAACCAGCAGCGGAAGTAACTTGTCTGAGTACAGACAACTAGTAAAATAAAAGAGGCTTGGAAAGCCTAGCTATACTACGTGGTCCTTCATAAGCTCAGGATCACCACCTGGGCCTTAGCCTACTCATTGATGTCAACGTCTACGTAGAACCCATCAGAAGGGGTTGCAGCGTCTTCTGTAAAAAATGTAAATTATAGCAACATGAGTACAAAGGTACTCAGCAAGACTTATATCAGATCCTACATACATGCATATTATCAAGAAGGGTTGGTGGAGTTGTTGCAGCAGGCCAGCTTTGACTCTTGGCTAGGCTAACCTACGAGACTCCAACTTGAAATGGTTTTGCGTACACGAGTCCACTACTCACCAATTCAATACACTACCGAGGATCCACCTCCGTCTTCCTACGGAAGAGCCATCCTCGGCACTCACACTTATCTTGAGGCTTTTAGTAGTTTCCATTTACTTGTCTATGAACTGTATAGGCAACCAAGTAGTCCTTTACCGCAGACGCGGCTATTCGAATAGATCATGATAACCATGCAGGGGTGTACTTCTTCATACACGCTCTCACCACTTACCGTCGTTTACACGACATGTACTCGGCAACCTTCAAGCGGAAGCCCAACGTGGGTGTCGGCCACGACCTACCTAATCACCTAAGCCTCCAGTCCAGGTTTATCGCCTATCCAGGTTCCATCCGTAGGGAGTCCGGCCGAGGTTTCCCATATGGCCCCGAACGATGTGAACAGGGTTCCCGAGATACCTAACGGGTATTCGGTACACCCGGCCACGTACCTACCGCATCACAGCCCACCCCTACGGTCAGCGCTGTCCACCGCCTCCAGTAGGCTACAAACACCAGAAACTACTTGCAACTCCTGGACGGAGAACTAGGGTGAATAAGAAGCCGAGAGGGTCCATTGGTTTCGGGCCCAATGCATGGTAGTAGCTGATTCTTAAATCACACATACAGATCTCAGTGCTTAAGGTCGGCTTCAATGAAACAACCCACCATGTACTCCTACATGGCCTCTCATCGATACCTTTACCAAATCGTGTTCACCACACCACTCTCATTACCGACATAATCATTTCACTCTAGCCCATCACCCAGATGAACCAGACCTGACACGACTCTAAGCATAGCAGGCATAGCAAGGTAGGAACAACACATACATATGGCTCAATCAACTCCTACACATGCTAGTGGGTTTCATCTAGTTACTGTGGCAATGACAGGTCATGCAGAGGAAATGGGTTCAACTA
>NW_021196172.1:0-2237 GCF_002162155.2 Triticum dicoccoides
CTATCAAATACCTAGGCGTGCCTGTGAGTTATGCTGGCTTAAAATGCAGTGACTGGACCTTTGTTGATGACAAGTTCATTGATCACTGCGAAAACTGGGTTAGTGAAATCCTATCCATGGGAGGAAGGCTGATCAAAGTGAACTCTGTGCTTTCTCACATTCCTACTTTCTACATGTCTATGTTTCTTTTGAACAAGACTACCCTGGAAAAATGGGACAAACCCAGGAGGAAATTTTTTTGGCACAACAACAAGAAAAAGAGAAGCTACCACATGGTTAGGTGGAGCCGTATATGTAGATCCAAAAAGAAAGGGGGTTTGGGTGTTAAGGACTTGAGGAAACAGAATATAAGTCTTTTAGCGAAATGGTGGTGGAAGCTTGAGAAAAACAGTGGATTATGGCAAGATATAGTTAAGGCTAAATACCTTAAGAAAACTTCGGTGGCTATGGTGAAACACAAAGCCAGTGACTCGCCTTGCTGGAAGTCACTTTTGAAAGTGAAAGACCTATATATGATGGGAAGGGGTATTAATCTAAATAGAGGAGATGTGGCTAGACTCTCGCAGGATAGCCTGGAGGGTAAAATGCCTTTTAAAGACAGATTCCCACTGCTCTTTGAGACCTGTAATGAGCAAAATTGTAATGTTGACCAGTTTAAAAACCTGGATCAGATCACCTCTTTTAGGAGGAGGATGTCCCCTGAGATGCTGCAACAATGGGGAGATATGAATAATGAGGTGTTAAACCTTAAACTTAGTGATGGGGCAGATGAGGTTTATTGGAAATGGGATAGTTCGGGCAATTATACCACTAAATCCATGTATGCTTGGCTGGAGAAAGATATTGCAGGATCTAATTTTAAATGGATTTGGGATGCAAAGCTACCTCTTAAAATCCAAATTTTCTTATGGTAGATGGCGCAGAATGCCATCCTGACCAGGGACAATATGAAAAAAAAGACTATGGCCGGGGGATCCTTGCTGTTCGTTTTGTAATCAATTAGAAACAGCCCAACACTTGTTCTTCTTATGCCCTGTGTCCAGGGTGGTGTGGAGAAACGTGGGTTCCTTACTTTGAACTGATTGCTGTCCTAACTCTGTTTGGCAATACTATACGTGGATGTACAGTTTCCTACCTGGGATGGACAAAATTTACACTGTTGGCTTGGCTGCTATATGCTGGGCTATTTGGTTGGCCAGGAACCGAGCCACTTTTGAACACAAATGGATTAACTCCCCATTTGAGATTGTGTTCACAGCTTGTTCTTTTTTGATAAACTGGGCAGGCCTCCAGAAAGCAGAGATGGTGAAAAAAGGAGTAGAGATGCTGAAAGAGAACACTACGCAGATGATGCTGCTTTGCGGTCCACCAGTTCCAGCTCAAGATGGCCGCGACGAAAACTGAGGAGGGAGGCGATGCTAATCCTGTTCAGTATGTTACTGGCGTGTTGCTTCTACAGGAGGATGGACGTGGATGCTTCTTGAGAGCCTTGGTAGGAGGTTTATGGTAGCTCTTTTGGTCTTGAGGTGTTTTGGCGGCTGTCGCCCGATGTTTGTTGGTGTTATCTGTAAAACTTATAGTACTGCTTGTAGGTGTTCGTTAGCGCGGTTTTGGGTGACATCAAGTTTTCGCCCCATGATCTGTTGTTCCTGATGACAGGCGCAGATAGTGGGTTTCTTGATGCTGCTCCGAACTCGCTTTTCCTCTTTCTCTCTAGCCTTGCTGGTTTCAGTTCCTGAGATATTGTATTTCCGTTATGAAAGTAATGGAAAGGGGAAAAGCCCGGTTCGAAAAAAAAATGAGTACAGCTGCAAACCACCAAATTCCATTTCATGCGCAAATAATGCATAAACTACTAAACTGCACCGACTGTCTATCGAGTAAAACCACACAACTACAGTGCTGCATGGCACTTACGTACTAGCAAGAAAGAAGGAGAACTCCAATACTGTGGACCAGGAGTAGGGTGCCGCTGTTGTCTGGGTATCAGGATTTGCCGAAAGGAATTCCCACAATTAAATGAGCCAAGTGTTTAGCACCTGCGAAGACCCAATTTGTTTCCACGGATTCAGTTGAGGAAATTACAATTGTTGGTGGCGATGAGAGTTGCAGAAGACATTCTGTTCAGACCATATTTCTCAAGAGAAAGCATGGTCAGTGAGGGCATGGCTTCTGTAGAACTGCTTCGTTCCGTTGAAGAAGACTGGCCATGGATTTTTGTTTTTTTTCTCAAAAAG
>NW_021196173.1:0-1624 GCF_002162155.2 Triticum dicoccoides
TGCATTGTGCTCTGACTTTGATGCACTGTGCTCTGATACTTTTGATGTGTTATTCTGCATGCTTATTCCTCGTTAATATTATTGCACGCATGCTGAATCTTATCAGGCACCATTTTTCATCATGCATTTCAAATTCTTCATATTATATATCAAATGCGTGTATGAATTACAAGATATAGGGGGAGATCTCCATGATTCAATTCTTCAAATGTGCATTGTCTCAAAAGCAAATTCCTCACTGTGCACATATTCAGGGGGAGTTCTTCTATATCTTGCAATCAAATACCTCAATATCAGTATTTACACTTCATATGTTTATCCCCGTTGAAAACTTAACCTATGTTGTCATCAATCACCAAAAAGGGGGAGATTGTAAGTGCATCTAGTGCCCCTTAGTGATTTTGGTGTATTGAAGACTTATAGGTTAAGTGACTGATGCGTTTGTGAGTGTACACAGGTCTATAAGTCTATGAGGAGTTTGATATTTACAGAGAAAGTCGACCCCTAAAAATGAAGTTCTTCGACTGAAGACTTTGATATTCTGAAGACTTTTTGAAGACTTTGAAAGTGAAGAAATTGGTGTGACCTTGAAGACTTGGTATTCATTCGAGGAATATGGAGCGTGAAGACTTTGTTTTCGTAGTTCCATTTTCTCTTTCTTGAGTCATAGGAAACATCGTACTATTAAAGGGGGTCGAGGAAATACTAAGAAAAAATTTCCATGTGATGCTCAACTCAAAATCCTACACCTACCAATCCCTTCGAGTGAAGCCATTGGAAATCTCATACAGTTCAGTCAATTTCTTCAGTGACAGAGACGCAGTTCTTCGGGTCACTGAGGACTTTGCTCTGACTAAGGAGTTACGAATTCGCCAGTGTGAATTGCCTACACAGTGAGGAACATGATAGCCCTGAGGAATTTGAGAGTCAAATTTCCGACCGTTGCTGTGCTGCGCGCCGGCTGTCCAAAATATCTTATCCACCTAACGGTCATATCATTGAAGGGCATTTATGTCTTATCATGTCGGGCTGCTCCCTAGGCTATAAATAGCCGCCCCCTACAACCACTAGTTGGTTGGCTGCTCCGAGAGAACTTGACACTTGTCATCTGAGAGCAACCCATCCTCCGAGGACTTTGAGCGAAAATCATCAAGTGAGGAAAATCCCAAAACCAAACCCCCACAAACCCAAAGTGATTGAGCATCACTGAAGAAATTGATCCTGCATGGATCCGACGCTTGTTACCTTTGAATACTGTGCTTCTTCCAGACAGTTAGGCGTCAAGGTCTAGAGCATCCAAGAGGAATTGTGGATCGCCGAGTGACCAAGTCTGTGAAGGTTTGGAAGTCACCTGAAGACTTACCACGAGTGATTGGACGAGGCCTGCGTGGTCTTAGTTCAAGGAGAATACGGTGAGGACTGGGTGTCCTGATCGAGTTGCGGCTCAGAGACTGGGTGCCCGGGACTGCGTGTCCTCGAGTTTAAATACTCAGCTGCTCCAACCAGACGTACAACTGAGACAACAGTTGGAACTGGTTTACCAAATCATTGTCTTCACCAACTAACTGGTTCTATTTCCTCAACTCTTTCATTTCCTCATTACTGTGTTGTATGTTGTTCATAT
>NW_021196174.1:0-1188 GCF_002162155.2 Triticum dicoccoides
GATCTTGATCTTATCCCTTCGGGATATGATCTTATTCCTTCTAAGGGGGGATCTTGGTGCGCCTTGACCAGGGGTGTGGGGCCTTGCCCCCACTACCCACGTCCATGTGGGTCCCCCCATGCAGGTGGGCCCCACTCCGGAACCTTCTAGAACCTTCCCGGTACAATACCAAAAAATCCCGAACATTTTCCGGTGGCCAAAATAGGACTTCCCATATATAAATCTTTACCTCCGGACCATTCCGGAACTCCTCGTGACGTCCGGGATCTCATCCGGGACTCCGAACAACATTCGGTAACCACATACAAACTTCCTTTATAACCCTAGCGTCATCGAACCTTAAGTGTGTAGACCCTACGGGTTCGGGAGACATGTAGACATGACCGAGACGTTCTCCGGTCAATAACCAACAGCGGGATCTGGATACCCATGATGGCTCCCACATGTACCACGATGATCTCATCGGATGAACCACGATGTCAAGGACTTAATCAATCCCGTATTCAATTCCCTTTGTCTATCGGTATGTTACTTGCCCGAGATTCGATCGTCGGTATCCAATACCTTGTTCAATCTCGTTACCGGCAAGTCACTTTACTCGTTCCATAACACATCATCCCGTGATCAACTCCTTGGTCACATTGCGCATATGATGATGTCCTGCCGAGTGGGCCCAGAGATACCTCTCCGTTTACACGGAGTGACAAATCCCAGTCTCGATCCGCATAAAACAATAGATACTTTTGGAGATACCTGTAGTGCACCTTTATAGTCACCCAGTTACGTTGTGACGTTTGATACACCCAAAGCACTCCTACGGTATCCAGGAGTTACACGCTCTCATGGTCGAAGGAAGAGATACTTGACATTGGCAAAGCTCTAGCAAATGAACTACACGATCTTTTGTGCTAGTCTTAGGATTGGGTCTTGTCCATCACATCATTCTCCTAATGATGTGATCCCGTTATCAACGACATCCAATGTCTATAGCCAGGAAACCATGACTATCTGTTGATCACAACGAGCTAGTCAACTAGAGGCTCACTAGGGACATATTGTGGTCTATGTATTCACACGTGTATTACGATTTCCGGATAATACAGTTATAGCATGAATAAAAGACAATTATCATGAACAAGGAAATATAATAATAATACTTTTATTATTGCCTCTAGGGCATATTTCCAA
>NW_021196175.1:0-7604 GCF_002162155.2 Triticum dicoccoides
GGCCACTCCGGCGCGCCCCCGAGCTCGCTGACCCTCCCTGCACGATCCCCGTGAGTCCCTGCTTCGTTTCCCCCTAACCCCAAGTCCGATTTCGAGCTCTAGCCGCCCCCTCTACCGGAGCCGAGACGCTCCGCCGCACGGACTCGTCGCCGGCGAAGCCCCGGTGACCAAATGGCCCCGCGCGTGCGTCCGTTGCACTCGCAACGACCCGTGGAGCAACGCTAGCGTGGCAGCTAGCTTGTTTGCAAGCCGCAGCGCTAACCCCGCACCCACCCGAGCTCCGGCCGCCGCCTCGGGCTCCATTCCGGCGAACCCCGGCCACCCCCGCACCTCCCGTTGGCCCCCCTAGATGCGCACGGGCACGGGCTACCTTCTGGTGCCCTTCGCGCGTCCAGCCGCCGCCCGTAGCGCAACCCCGGTGAACTTCCACCGCGTTTCGGGTCGCCGCCGGCCGAACTCCGGTGGCCAGTGACGTGGCGCTGTCATTAGCCACTAATGACCACGCTAAACACCCCCCACAGACACTGACAGCGGGCCCCGTAGCGGGTCAAAGCCCGAGTCAACACGGGATTAGCCCCCGTGTCACTGACGTGTGGACCCCACACGTCAGGTTTGACCCTGACCGGCCCCTGTTGACTTGCTGACGTCATGCCGACGTCATGCTGACGCAGTAAAGTATTTCTGGAATTAAATAAATTAGGAAATGATTTATAATTCCAGAAAATTGTATAAACTTTAATAAATCATAGAAAATTAACCGTAACTCCAAATTAAATAATTTATATATGAAAAATTATCAAAAAAATTCAAGGAATCCATCTGTACCATTTTCATGCATGTTAGAACAACTTATAGCTGCTGTTTAGCACAAATCAATTAAATGGCCTTTGAATAATCACATATGGGGTTTAAATTTGAATCTTATATTCAAACCAACTTCATTTAATCTGTTGCTAGTTGCATTAGCTCAAAACACATTCATATTGCCATGTCATGAGCATGCATCATATTGTGCATTGCATTGATTGTGTTCCTTTCTGTGTTGCCGGTATTTGTCCCCTCTCGATAGACGTGATACCGATGATGTGATCGTTGACACTGATGAAGACTCAATGTTATCTTCAGAAGTGCCAGGCAAGCAAAACCCCCTTGTTCATTCCGATATAATCCTACTCTCTCGCTCCTGCTCTCTTTTAATGCATGAGGACAACACCGATTCATCTGTTACTTGCTGCGGTAGCTGAACCCCTTTATCCTCTGCATGACCTGTCATTGCCACAGTAAATAGGTGAAACCCACTAGCATGAGTAGGAGTTGTTTGAGCCCTGTTGTGCCTACTCATTCATGCCTGTTTGTCATGCCTGCTACTGCTTAGAGTTGAGTCAGGTCTGATTCATCGGGGATGAATCAGAGGCGTGTGAACATGTCCTACTGTGTGTGAGCTAAGTGTGTGAACACGATTTGGTAAAGGTAGCGGTGAGAGGCCATGTAGGAGTACATGGTGGGTTGTCTCATTGAAACCGTCCTCAGGAACTGAGTTCTGTGTTTGTGATCCATGATTCAGCTACTACCACGCATTGGGCCCGAAACCAATGGACCCTCTCGGCTTCTTGATCACCCTTGTCCTCTGTCCAGGAGTTGCAAGTAGTTTCTGGTGTTTGTAGTATGCTGGAGGCCGTGCGCAGCGCTGACCGTAGGGGTGGGCTGTGATGCGGTAGGCACGTGGCACGGTGTACCGGGCGCCCGTTTGGTGTCTCGGGAACCCTGTTCACATCGTTTGGGGCTGTGAGCGAAACTCCGGCCGGATCTCCTCATGGATGGAACCTGAATAGGCGATAAACCTGGACTAGAGACTTAGGTGATTAGGTAGGTCGTGGCCGACACCCACGTTGGGCTTCCGCTTGAAGGTTGCCGAGTACATGTCGTGTAAACGGCGGTAAGTGGTGAAAGTGTGTGTGAAGAAGTACACCCCTGCAGGGTTAACCTAATCTATTCGAATAGCCGTGTCCGCGGAAAAGGACTTCTGGGTTGCTTATATCAGTTCATAGACAAGTGAAAGTGGATACTCTAAAATACGCAAGATAAGCGTGAGTGCTATGGATGGCGTTCTCGTAGGGAGACGGGAGCGGATCCATAGTGGTGTATTGATATGGTGAATATGTGGACTCGTGTGCGCCACCTCAAAAGAGTCGCTTGCAGTCGTAGTTTAGGATAGCCACCGAGTCAAAGCTAGCTTGCTGCAGTTAAACCCCACCATCCCCTTTGTTGATAATGATGCATATGTAGATAGTTCTGATGTAAGTCTTGCTGGGTACATTTGTACTCACGTTTGCCTATTTATGTTTTTGCAGAGAGACTTCGGTCTCGCTAGTAGTTTCGCGTGGACTTCGACGTTTAGCTTGTTACCTCAGCTACGATCTTGTGCCCTCGGCAGGATCTGGTAGATAGTCAGGCTTCTCAGCCTTTTTCATTTATAGATGTCTGTACTCAGACATGATAGTTTCCGCTTGTGCTTTGATTTGTATGCTCTGATTGTTGGGTCATGAGACCCCTGTTTGTAATATCTCGCTCCTCGGAGCCTAATGAATAAACTACTTGAGTCGTAGAGTCATTTTGTGATACCATGTTGTATTGCACATATCGAGCATATTGTGTGTATGTTATTGAAATGCTTGGTATGTGTGGGATCTGACCATCTAGTTGTTTATCTTTAGTAGCCTCTCTTACGGGGAAATGTCTCCTAGTGTTTCCACCGAGCCATGGTAGCTTGCTGCTGCTCCGGAACACTTAGGCTGGCCGGCATGTGTCCTTCTTCGTTCCTGTGTCTGTCCCTTCGGGGAAATGTCACGCGATGAATACCGGAGTCCTGTTAGCCCGCTACAGCCCGGTTCACCGGAGTCCTGCTAGCCCAGTGCTACAGCCTGGATTCACTTGTTGATGACCGACACGTTCGATGCTGGGTCATGGATGCCTGTCCCTATAAGTCTGTGCCGCTTTGGGTTTACGACTAGCCATGTCAGCCCGGGCTCCTTATCATATGGATGCTAGCGACACTGTCATATACGTGTGCCAAAAGGCGCAAACGGTCCCGGGCAAAGGTAAGGCGACACCCGTGGGAATACCGTGCGTGAGGCCGCAAAGTGATATGAGGTGTTACATGCTAGATCGATGTGGCATTGAGTCGGGGTCCCGACAGCGTTGGTATCAGAGCTTGACTGCCTGTAGGATTACCAAGCCAAACTGGTCGAAGTTGAGTCTAGAAAATTCTTTAGTTATATAAGGGAATTGATTGTGGGATGGAACGTAAGGCTCTTTTTACTCCTTATACCTCATGCCCTTCTGATCTGAGTTATCTTATCTTTCCTGCGGGGATTAAGAACTAGGCTATCTCTTCTTTCTATTAGGATCACGTGTTACTAATCAGTAGACTTATAAGATTGTTGGATTTAAGTCTCAGTTCAGTTCCTACTACTTCCGTATGTTAATTGTTGATCTCGGAACCTTGATATTGTGCTTCTGAGTGGTTATGCCACCATTTTTGTGATTGTCTCAAATCTTTTTGAGCAATTATAGCCGTTATGCTGTCCGAGTCATCCCAGGTTTCTAAATAGTCCGATGCATTTGCAAATCCCTTCCTTCTGTTTCCGATGTTCCCATGGGCCAGATTAACCACACTAATCGGTGTGTTGAGGTAATTATTGCCTCGACATATATGTTGGAATTATTATTATGACCCTAGGTGTTTTAGGGAGTCACCTAGTAATCTAGCAACGTTTTGTGTTCCCAGTGTGATGATTCTGGCCTTTATTCTCGGAAGCATCCCGTGATGCTACTTAGTAGTAGGTATTCTACTCCTGGGTTCTGAACCCGAGATTCACTCTACCTACTTCATGTTGATAGTAATTGCTAGTGCCTTTAGGATATTAGTAACCTTTGCGATAGTCCTTGAAGTCCGTGGTATCTTCTTCTTCCAAATACCATGAACTACTTATGGCAGATGTTTATTGGATCAAAAAAAAATCACAATTAGAGTACTCTTGAGGAGTTCTCCATTCATAAATCGTGACTCTGCCAGTTCTACCTTTCTGCATGGGTTATCCGGAAGAAATATGTTGAACTTGGTTCGACATACTAATCTATGCATCCACAACTCAGAAAGTTATATGTTCCTTTGAGTTGTTCTCTTTAGTTGCATTCTGACCCTCGTCCATCAATTGATAGTCAAGAGTATGCGTGCGTTCGTTCATCGATGCCTATGACTCTTGTGGTCTGTCAAGCCATTCTATTCTGGAATGACTAGGAGAAACAAACTCCAGTACCTCTTCCATATCTAGGATTGGGTCAAAGTAGTTGTATTCCGCAGATCAAATGCCAATCCAGCTTTTGGTTCTGCTCTACCTTGGAGTATTACATATTTTATATCGAGATTGTTATAGGAATTGCACACCATCCCATGAACTCTTGGTATAGTGATACTTCTTGCCATCACTGTTCATTCCTCGGCCCTCGTGTTGATGCAACCGGAATACCGACAAATGAATTGTGATGTGTGAAATCAATACTGCTAGCAACTCTGTTGCTTGGTAGTTAAAGGATAATAATTTTATTCTTAGTATGTTGGTTTTCGAATCATCCTTCTAAGACTGATCGTGCTACCTAGTCCTTATTTCGGTGCACCCTTCGATTGATGAGTTAGGATCTTGTCAAGTCCTCACTCATTTGATCATATCGTCTTGCCCTCAAAAGCAAGATTGTTCTCGAGCTTAGTAACATACCGGTGGTTCGTGACTTTCCAAATATCTTCTTGGAGGTGTTACTGGGTTGTCACCTGACCGCTATGTTGAGTTCGTGATCAAGTTGGTTTCTTGTGAACCACCTTCTCTCCAAGAATCGGTGTTAAATATCCCTGAGCTAGTTGGTTAAGCTAGACAACAACTTGGAGAGTTGGAAGATAAAAGCTTGTCTGACTTAGTTCGTTCCAAAGGGATATTCTTGTGTAGTGTGTGTTGAAGAAAGATGATATCTTCATCGATTGGTCCTTGTGATCAGTTGCTGGACCTATTGTCTTATCAATCCTTTGATTTGAGTGTGGGCTATCATCAAATCAAATCAGCACCAACGATGCTCGTAATGTTGTCTTATTCGTGGTTGATCCCTCGAGCATACACCATTATATCTTTTGGGTCTGACCAATGCTATCACCGTGTTCACTTAACTATGGAATTCCTTTTAAAAGGGAACCTAGATGAATTGTTGTTGAGCCCATTGACAACATCCTTGTCTTCTCCATAATTTTGCTGAACATTAAGCTAGTGTTGGAAACTTTTGAAAGCATTTGTTCATGCTAGCTCATGAAGCATATGTTTGGATGAAGGTAGTGACTTCCTTTAATTCATGTGCATCTGATGCAAGTTGCCGCCGTGGATTCGAGAAAGTCAATGTTGCTTTCTTTGGAATCATTCCAAATCAGTCATGCACACGTGCGAAGAATGCTGTGGTTTGAAGACTTGCAACCTTCAATCTATATGTATCCCTAGCACACCAAGCCACTGATTGATTTGTTCAAGGAGAAGGAGTTCCTTCATAAGAGCTAATCCGGACTTATGAAAGAACTTTGATATCCTCGCTGATGGTTCCCAACCAGAACTCGGTAGTGTTTTATTGTAAGACTACCAGGTGGGCATGCTTGTCTGGGACAACGTGTTCACATGTTTGTAGCAGAACCAGCTCATGTTTTGGAGCTTGCTATCGTAGTTCATCTCCCGAGAATCCCGCAACGTCATCTCGTCAATTTGTGTTGCAAACTTTCATTTTTCTTCCTAAGACTCGATGAGCCTGGAATATCCTAACACCAACCAGAGCTGAATCTCAGGCAGATATGATGGTTGGAACATTTCCCTAAGAACTATAATATTGGTCTCTCGATAACCGGTAAGGTGGATGTCGTGGCCAACACACCCATCCGGTAGACCTATTATTATATTATCTTGTTTGAGGAAGTTGGCCACCCCCCCATAGGGATTTCGTAGGATTTACTCCCTAGTTGCCCCTATGGATTTTTGTGTTCCCGAAGTCCGACCTTTTACTTGATGTTTTAGATATCAAACCATATCTATGAATGGGTTATACTAGCACATCAAGGAGAACATTAGAAGCGGAGTGCTAAATGTCTCTCGGTCGATCATCCAGATTTTATTTGCTTGGCCTCGCTAAGGTGAAATCTGAGAAAGTGTTATCCTCCTTCGCATCTGCATCGTCCATCGCTATTCATCATGGTAGTATGTTGTGTTGTCAGCACCCTTGACGCGGTTGTTGATAAAACCTTGATGATTGTGGAAATGCTCAAGTTCTTGAGAGCACGCACAAGCGCTACGTCTTATCATCGGCACTAGCTGGGATTGCCCCAGATTTCCTCGGTTATGCTATAACCACTCCAACAGTGAATTCACTCTCTATTGTTGGGTTCTTCCCCAGTTACCAGAATCATTCCTAGCATTTGCATTTTGTTCCTAGCTTGCACCGCCAATGTGCCATTCTACCATGGGTCTCTTCCATTTCCGGTGATAAGCAAATTCATCCATTATGTTGTCTTCAACAAGGTAATCCACATCATCCAAGTCCGAGTATGCCATTCTACCGACCCCCTCCAAACGATCGCTCGAGAATTGCCTTAGGCTGGTTTAAAGAGTTTCAATGATCTCTGAATCAAAAGTAATTCTTTTTGCCACTTAAGGGGATATCTCTACGAGTCACCTTCCCTAAGGTGTATCGTTATGGTATCATGTCAACTCAACTCTTCGCTACGTTGACAATCGTTTACCACCTTCTTAGGTGTGGAATTGTTGTCCACCTAGTGAACCTTCGTCATCCGTTTCTTTCCACCCCTCTTGATGTGTATCTCGTGTCTCAACCCGAGAGTTGGTCCTATGTCTCATTCCGTGAGTTGTTCGATCTTCAAGAAGATCGACCCTTCTAGAGTCTCCTTCTTCCCTCCATGTCATGTTGGCAGGATTTCTCAGAGCAAGACATCAAGACAATAATGGTGATCGAATCAACATTCCTATGAAGTGCAACCTGGATCGTGAAGATTGTACTAGTTGCGTTTCCCCTTCACCTTACCCTATGCTTGAATCTCGAGACGAGATTCTTGTTTAGTGGGGGTGAGTTGTCACATCCCTAGCTTCTGGTAATGCACTAGGCTAGACCTCTTGCTGCATCATGTTTAAATTCAAATGAAATTTGAATTGAGGAATTTTCAAAGCCTCAGAAACCTCTAAAAATAACCAACAATTAAATCTTCTCAAATGTGTCCAAGAAAATGTTCCTGTTATCCTCTGGAAATATTGGCAAGAGGTAAAATCCAAACCAATATTTTTGGTGTCTCAGAAACATTTAATTTGGGCATTTGAATTAAATCAATAATTATTTGAATTGGATTTATATCTACTATTAAATAAATATAGGTCCAATAATTCTGAAATATTTTGTGGAGCATTGTTTTAATTCTTTTAGCTCCTAAAAATATTGTCAGAAGCAAAATAAATTGAATTGGTTTCAAAACCAAATTCAAAACAAACCTGCAAAATAGAAAACTGAAATAATTA
>NW_021196176.1:0-992 GCF_002162155.2 Triticum dicoccoides
TTGGACTGATCCATTCTGAATCTCTTCAAAATCTTATCAAGGTATGTACTTTGTGAAAGACCTATGAGGCGTCTCGATCTATCTCTATAGATCTTGATGCCTAATATATAAGCAGCTTCTCCAAGGTCCTTCATTGAAAAACACTTATTCAAGTAGGCCTTAATGCTGTCCAGAAATTCTATATTATTTCCCATCAGGAGTATGTCATCTACATATAATATGAGAAATGCTACAGAGCTCCCACTCACTTTCTTGTAAACGCAGGCTTCTCCATAAGTCTGCATAAACCCAAACGCTTTGATCATCTCATCAAAGCGAATGTTCCAACTCCGAGATGCTTGCACCAGTCCATAAATGGATCGCTGGAGCTTGCATACTTTGTTAGCGTTCTGAGGATCGACAAAACCTTCCGGCTGCATCATATACAGTTCTTCCTTAAGATGCCCGTTAAGGAATGCTGTTTTAACGTCCATCTGCCATATCTCATAATCATAGTATGCGGCAATTGCAAACATGATTCGGACGGACTTTAGCTTCGCTACGGGAGAGAATGTCTCGTCGTAGTCAATCCCTTGAACCTGTCGATAACCCTTAGCGACAAGTCGAGCTTTATAGATGGTAACATTACCATCCGCGTCCGTCTTCTTCTTAAAGATCCATTTGTTTTCTATCGCTCGCCGATCATCGGGCAAGTCTGTCAAAGTCCATACTTTGTTTTCATACATGGATTCTATCTCGGATTTCATGGCTTCAAGCCATTTGTTGGATTCCGGGCCCGTCATTGCTTCTTCATAGTTCGAAGGTTCATTGTTGTCTAACAACATGATTTCTAGGACAGGGTTGCCGTACCATTCTGGTGCGGAACGTGTCCTTGTGGACCTACGAAGTTCAGCAGTAACTTGATCCGAAGTACTTTGATCATTATCATGGTATTCCTCTTCAGTTGGTGTGGGCATCACAGGAACGGTTTCCTGTGCTGCGTCACTATCCCG
>NW_021196177.1:0-898 GCF_002162155.2 Triticum dicoccoides
CTTCATCATTAGCCAGAAGTAACCAGGGCATGACGAAGTCCTCCAAAGTTATTTTGGAATGGTGTCCCGGATAGGATAATTTGCCTTTTTGTATGAATTTCAGCAAAGGCCTTCCAAATAACGATATTTGGAAGGTTCTTGCTGAACTTTGTACCAAAAAGCGAATTATCCTATCTAGGACTCCGTTCCAAAATAACTTTGGAGAGCTTTGTACCATCATGCACCTGTTACTTTCGCCTAATGATGAAGACATGGTTTTGTTGAATCCTTTGACACTAGGCAACCTCCCGACCCCTCGGCGATCCTCTCGAACATGAGAGGAAGAAGAGGGTCGCCGAGGGGTCGAGGGTTCCAGGGTCGTCGAGGGTTCGAGGGGTCGAGGATCACCGAGGGGTCGAGAGAGAGATTTCCTAGTGTCAAAGTATTGAAGAAATCCATTGTCACATCCCTAGCTTCTGGCTTTGCTCTAGGCTAGCTTCATGTGTGCATCATGTCTATATTTTTGAAACTTGAATTGAGGAATGTTGGAAGCCTCAAAACCCTAAATAAAAGAGGGGCAAAAACCCTGGAAATCTCATTCATTGCTCCAAAGTGCTCCTCTTAAATGTTTGATAATTTTTGGTAAGGGTTCTGGTCCCAACCAAAATATTGAACATTTTTAAGGATTTATTCTTGGGACTTTGAATTTAAATCTTTAGCTATTTGAATTTGAATTATATTCATATAATTAGAATATAATTTAAATACCCCTGAAATATTTTATAAGCTTTTGGAAAAGTCCATCTAGCATTATAAAATGTTCAGAGGAGTTTTTGGCATTGTTTGAATTATTTTTAAAATTCAAAACAGTGGCAAAATAATTTAAATAAAACAAAAACAGAATAAAAACGGAAATAAA
>NW_021196178.1:0-1126 GCF_002162155.2 Triticum dicoccoides
TCTAATGCAAGCAGTATAGAGTAGAATAGGCGATATCTGGTGATCAAGGGGGGGGGGCTTGCCTGGTTGCTCTGGCAAGAGAGAGGGTCGTCAACTCCGTAGTCGAACTGGGCAGCATCAGCGTCGGTCTCGTAGTCTACCGGAGAGAAGAGGGGGAAGAAACAATGAATACCAAGTAAACAGATGCATATCGATGCATGACATGACAAGAAGCGATGCTAGGCGTGCCCTAACGTGGGATAAGGTGGTACTGGTTAAGGGGGGAATCATCCGGGAAAGTATTCCCGGTGTTTCGTGTTTTCGGGCAGAGGAGCCGGAGGGGGAAAGTTGCGGGTTCGATAGGTTAGGGGGGTGTGGCGGACGAACGGACTGCGTATCCGGATTCGTCCCGCCGTTCTGAGCAACTTTCATGTTGAAAATATTTTAATCCGAGTTACGGATTAAAAGATATGATTTTCTAAAGATTATATTAATTTCTGGAATTTAATTAATTAATTATTTAATTCGAAAATGAATTTAATTAATTAATTAATTATTTATTTAATTCGAAAATGATGTCATGCTGACGTCAGCAGTCAACAGGGGTTGACTGAGTCAACCCTGACAGGTGGGTCCCGTTCGCCATTGACTGTTTAGTCTAATTAATGTTTAGCTAATCTAATTACTGTTTAATTAAACTAATTAGTTAATTAGGTTAATCTAATTATGATTAATTAACTTAATTAATTCCTTAATTAATTAATTAATTTAATTATTATTTATTTATTTAATATATATTTTTTTTAATTCTTTTTTTTATAAAATCGTTCTGGGGCCGGGCCCCACAGGTCTGTGGCCCATAGGGGCCTAGCGGTTTTGGGCGCTGGTTGCGGGCATAGCCCGAACGAGCGCACGCCCAGGGGCGGCCAAAAACGACCGGCGGCGAGCGGGCGCAAGGGCAGCGGTGGCCGGAGCGATGGCGGGCAGGAGGCCTCGGTGGTCGGGACGTGCGGGCATGCGGGTGCGGGCTTAGCCGCAGCCCGCCTGGTTGCAAGGTGAGGCCGGAGCGGGGTTTGCTCAGTGCGGCCGGTGCAGCCGGCTGGCGCGGGCGCGGCCGGGCCGTGGTCAGCGGCAGGAGGCAGGGGGG
>NW_021196179.1:0-1646 GCF_002162155.2 Triticum dicoccoides
CAAAAACTAATTGGACCATTGGAGGAGTCACATACCGAATAACAATCGCCCAAAGTTGTTTTGTGAATGGAGCTTTGAGCTAGGAGATCGAAAATGGCAGCAAAACGAGCTAGAACACGGGTTTGAGCCACAAGATGATTTTTTTTGGAGGAAGAAAGAAGTGTGTGGGTGCTGGAATAAGTGGAGAGGGTCCACGTGGGTCCCACGAGGCAGGGGGGCGCCCCAGGGGGGTGGCCGCACCCTGTACCCTCGTGGCCAAATGGTGGGTCCCCCTGGTGTGTTCTAAGTGCCAGAAATTCCCAAATATTCTACAAAAAATCATACTCCATTTTCAGGGCATTTGGAGAACTTTTATTTTCGGGGTATTTTTTATTGCAAGGATAATTCAGAAAACAGACAAAAAATAATATTTTTTCTTTATTTAATCTAAATAACAGAAAGTAAAGAGTGGGTACAGAGAGTTGTGCTTTCTAACTTCATCCATCTCATGCTCAGCAAAAGGAATCCACTAACAAGGTTGATCATGTCTTGTTAACAAACTTCTTCCGAATAACATGGAACCGGAGAATTTTTGAATAACACTAGGTTACCTCAACGGGGGTATGCATGTCCCCAACAATAAGAATATCATATTTCTTTTTGACAGTAGGAAGAGGGAATTCAAAACCTCCAATAGTAATCATTGAAATTTTTCCAATAGAATTAATACTATGAACTTGAGGTTGTTTCTTCGGAAAGTATACCGTATGCTCATTGCCATTAACATGAAAAGTGACATTGCCTTTGTTGCAATCAATGACAGCCCTTGCAGTATTTAGAAAAAGTCTACCAAGGATGATCGATATACTATCGTCCTCGGGAATACCAAGAATAACAAAGTCCGTTAAGATAGTAACGTTTACAACCACAACAGGCACATCCTCACAAATACCGACGGGTATAGCAGTTGATTTATCGGCCATTTGCAAAGAGATTTCAGTAGGTGTCAACTTATTCAAATCAAGTCTATGATACAAAGAAAGAGGCATAACACTAACACCGGCTCCAAGATCAGATAAAGCAGTTTTAACATAGTTTCTTTTAATGGAGCATGGTATAGTTGGTACTCCTAGATCTCCAAGTTTCTTTGGTATTCCACGCTTAAAAGTGTAATTAGCAAGCATGGTGGAAATTTTAGCTTCCGGTATCTTTCTTTTATTTGTAACAACATGTTTCATATACTTAGCATAGGGATTCATTTTAAGCATATCAGTCAAACGCATACGCAAAAAGATAGGTCTAATCATTTCAGCAAAGCGCTCAAAATCCTCATCATGCTTTTTCTTGGATGGCTTAGGAGGAAAAGGCATGGGTTTCTGAACCCATGGTTCTCTTTCTTTACCATGCTTCCTAGCAACAAAGTCTCTCTTATCATAACGTTGATTCTTTGATTGTGGGTTATCAAGATCAACAGCAGGTTCAATCTCTACATCATTGTTATTGCTAGGTTGAGCATCAACATGAACATCATCATTAACACTATCACTAGGTTCATGTTCATTACCAGATTGTGTTTCAGCATCAGAAATAGAAATATCATTGGGATTCTCAGGTGTGTCAATAACAGGTTCACTAGGAGCATGCAAAGTCCTATCATTTTTCTTTTT
>NW_021196180.1:0-1151 GCF_002162155.2 Triticum dicoccoides
CTAGCTTGGAGAAGGATGAACATTGGAGCAAGAACAAGCATGGAGATGATGGCATGCGCAAGGGAAACAAGAACGGAGTTACAAGTGATGATTTCAGGACTTTGAAGCCACCATAATGGGTGCATGAAGCCTTGGACGAAATATACAAGATGCCACTTCATAAATTTCGTCCCGAGGCTATTTTAGGTGCTGCGTCACCTTATTATTGGGCCAGGCCCATGTAATTTCGAAATACATAAGTATAGGCTATTTTTAGAGTCCGTATGTGTGGGAAAACAAGAGATAGGGTTGATTTCGGACCCCTCCACCAAGGGCCACGAAATTCCCCCCCTCTTCCTCCATATATACAGCCCTTAGGGCATCGTTTAGACTTTGGGGTTTTGTTTAGATTAAAAGTTCGCCATAGCTGCAACTTCGCGTACTTCGTTTGTGTTCAACGACCAGACAAAGGCGTCACAGAACCCCACCTTGATCAATAAAGCTTTCATCTTATATTCGCAATATCCAGATTGCAATCTTAGTTTCTTGCTTGTTCTTCGTTTGCTTGCAGGAAACAGACCCTCGAGGTCAGGTTGATCGTGCTCCGGCGTGGTCAATAACCTCTCGGAGTTGGTTTAGCGATTGCTAAGGCGCGACGTCCTCGCACGTTCGTAGTCGGATCGTCAAAGTCGACTTCCACCAAAGCGAAATCCACCATCTCATCGAAAGACGGGACACCTTTGCCTTTATCAAGTGGTATCAGATTTCCAGGTTGCTCGGTGAGATTTTACAGTTTTTCGTAGTTTAGATCGAGTCTGTTCTTCATACCTACAGTCCACGAAAAAGCCACAAAAAAAAAATTAGGGTTAGTTCATCATATCCGAACCAATCTGAGCCTTTGCATAATCTTTTTAGGGTTTTGCTTTGTTGAATTTGCGGTTGCATCGTCGTGTCTAGTTGCTGGTCTTAGAGTCTAGTCTTTTAGAGTTTCGAGTTCTGGTCATAAGTTGTCACGCCGCCGCCGCACCATCATCATCACCCCTGCCATCTACCACCACCGCTTATCCGCCACCGCTTCGAATCCGTATCCATATACCACCACAGCTGTCATATACCACCACCGCTGCCATCTACCACCATATATCCACCACCAATCCGAGTTCTTGTCATAT
>NW_021196181.1:0-3218 GCF_002162155.2 Triticum dicoccoides
CTTGGAGGTGAGCAGAGTGAAGGCATCACATTTTTAAGATTCAGAAGACCCGTGTTATTAAATTTATCGCCATGCAACTGATTTTGGTTTATATTTCTTCTTGGAAGCAAAGATGCCAATAGGAACTCGCCTTCTTGTGTAGATATGCTCAGTCAAGGGAGCAGACTAGGAGGCTTTGCTTGGAGGGTCCAACTTGGAGTATAGTATATTTCAAAGCTAGGCTATGTGCAGCAGTGTAGAGGCCATTAGTTATGTTGTTCAAGCCAATCGATTAGCTTGTTGTTGACAACTTGGCATCAAGGTTATGCACTACTTTGGAAGCTAATCTTGACAACAAGATTATTCACATTTGAAAGTCAATCTTGACAGTAAGGTTATGCTTAGCCAATCTTGACATCAAGCTTATCTGTCTTTAGCTCATGTTGGCAAAGCTTATACTTTGATGCTATATTTTCTAGGATTGTGATGCTTTTTTGCTCTGGAGAAGTTCATTGAAGCTGGCAGCACCCTGAAACTTGTTACTTTCTGTGAAACTACAGCAACCTTCCTTGCCTCTTGAAATTCTTCTAAAGCAGCGTTGCCAAGGTAGCCACTGACGCGTCTTGCTTCTGTAAAGCTTCATTGTTACTTCTATCAGCCATAAATTGTTAGTAACAATGAAATAGAAAGGTGGAACAATAAACTCATTTACTGATTTGATATGTTATGTATTGGTTGAAGATTAATTTCAGCTACCTATGTTCCATGCCATGTGACGTCTAATAGTTTGATATACTATTCAAAATGACTCATGGTCTTTTGTTTTATACTCTTAAATTGACTTTTTGTTGAAACAAACAATGTTAATAGGAATTTATGATTTCATTTTTGTGTAGTTTTTTTATATCGGAAACAATGGTTTTGTTCTGAAGTACATTGCTTACGGTATATAAATGGACCTTTGGTTATCTGCATATTAAGTACTATAGAACTTCGCTACCTAACAAGTTATTTGCATTCCTATGGCTGTGATGTTGTGGTACATTTGGGATGCTTGTAACTCTGTGAGAAACAATGATGATTCTCCTCACCCACGAAACATTGTCATGAAGATTATAGCCATGAAAATTAAAGCATACGCTGATCTCATTCTTTTGCATCTGTACAATCCGGCACGTGTGTATAGGTGTGAAACCAATGCTTCAAGTAGATATGCTCAATGAGTGGTTATCTAGCTCTATTTACTAAGGACATTGTTGTGCTCTAAAGTATATTGTTGTGTATGTTGTCATATCAAGACAAATTTTTATTTGTGAACTTTGCTTTTGCTAAATAAGTATATGCGATTTCCCTTGATTATTGACTAATATAAGGTTATGTTTGTGCAAGTATAATATGTTTCATGTGGCTATATACTCGTAAAAATTTATCATTTTCTTGTACAAATAGATGGGCGCGGCAACGCGCGCCATCAATGATCTAGTGTTTTGGCAAAAGTGGCGGGTCGGAGCGTCTGTGGGTGCAGTTCAGCAGGCTCAGTGGAGCCTTCAGGCTGCCGTGCGTGTCATTTATCTGGAGGAGGAGCACATTCTTGTCGCCGGGTTCGCACTGTTGGTTATTCATCTCAGCTAGGATGAGTAATTTCCATGGGACAAAGTTTAGTGTGAGCTCCCCTTCCGATCTGTTAGAGTTGTGTCGAATATAGTGTACAAGGTAGATTACAGTTGGACTTGTAGTTGTATCGTGTTTACATAGGATGTGGAGTCGTGTTCTAGTATCCTACGCCTCTCATATATAGCGGGGATAGACATACGATGTAACCTATGCCAACATAATAGCACCGGAACGCAGGGGAAGCCGGCGGCATGTGCCGATGTCCAGGGCGACCGGGTGCGGTATTGTGACGGTGTCACGGGGAGGAGACCCGTAGTCAGGCTCCGGGGATGTAGCCATATCGGTGAACCTCGTTAACAAATTTCGGTGTCGTGCCTCGTGTGATTGCTTGGTCCTCGGATGATCAACGATATGCCTCGGATTTATTCTACCAAATGGTATCATGAGCTAGGCTGTTCGGAGGCTAGCGTTGCATTCATCTAGAGGAAGCGAAGCTGAGAGATCGCAGTTGTGGAGTTGAAACCGATCGGGCAGATCGGAACGGTGGCAACGAGATCTATTCGGAATCGGCGTAATAGCAATCGGGGAGCAGCAGGCGAGCACGGTCCTCAGCGGAATCGTAGCAGCGGACGCGTGGGACGGCAGCGTGGAAGCACAGGCAGCTGCAGGCCAAGCGGGGGTGCGGCGAAGGGCTGGCCCAGCTAGGCTAGCCGAGGCCGCAAGGCAGCCGTTCGTGTTCGTGTGTACGTGCAGGTATGGGCTCGGACGTGCATAGTGCTGCTGAATATACAAAGCACGCGAGATTTGTTTTGGACAAAAAAAAGAGCAGGGACCGAATCCTTGGAGGAGAGGCGTTCTCTTTGTGGCCGAGACGCGTACATGCAACAGCAAGGCAGACTCTAAAAAAGAAAAGCATCCATCGTTGGAAGGTATGGACTTGGGCAAGCAAAGCTAGCATGAAAATTGTGTTCAAAGAGTGACGTCACGTGAAGACCACAAGCTATCGTTAGATTTGCTACTAGTATACGCTTTGTGTACTTGGGGATCACAGGAAGAGTGCTCGGGTATTTTTTTCACAAGTCGGCTATACAAAGAACCATGAAGTCAACAGGTAACAGGTTTGAGGTGGAGAAGCTCGACAGAATTGAAAATCTTGGGTTATGGCAGATAAGGGTGAAAAATTGTTGGCACAACAGGGATGCTTGAAGGCGTTGCGGGATGTCAAGCAAGACGGACGATGAGGACTGTGAAGAGTTGCAGATGGTTGTAGACGGGGAAGTTCGGCTGGGTCAGACTTGTTAGTCCGACGGGATCGACGCAAGTCGGTTGGTACAGAAGACGGTGGTGGGATCGGCGACAACGACATAGGAGCGTAATGCTGATGGTGACCGACTTCTGGGCGTGGAAACACGTGGCGCAGGCCCCGAGGGCTTGTGTGGCTTCGACAAGACTATGTCGTGGGGTTGATTCAAGATGGCGTACGCATGTTTGAAGTCGACGGGACGCGAGGGTGGACTGATCATCTACCATGGAGTCATGTTGAAGGTGGAGCTGGAGTCTAGAAGACTTCACTCGGTGCTGATTGGGGGGCTACGGCGTAAGTCGACAGAGAGTCGAAGCCTATT
>NW_021196182.1:0-1895 GCF_002162155.2 Triticum dicoccoides
TAGAACCCATCAGAAGGGGTTGCAGCGTCTTCTGTAAAATGTAAATTATAGCAACATGAGTACAAAGGTACTCAGCAAGACTTACATCAGATCCTACATACATGCATATTATCAAGAAGGGTTGGTGGAGTTATTGCAGCAAGCCAGCTTTGACTCTTGGCTAGACTATCCTACGATACTCCAACTTGAAATGGTTTTGCGCACACGAGTCCACTACTCACCACTTCAATACACTACCGAGGATCCGCCTCCGTCTTCCTACGGAAGAGCCATCCTCGGCACTCACACTTATCTTGAGGCTTTTAGTAGTTTCCATTTACTTGTCTATGAACTGTATAGGCAACCAAGTAGTCCTTTACCGCGGACGCGGCTATTCGAATAGATCATGTTAACCCTGCAGGGGTGTACTTCTTCATACACGCTCTCACCTCTTACCGTCGTTTACACGACATGTACTCGGCAACCTTCAAGCAGAAGCCCAACGTGGGTGTCGGTCACGACCTACCTAATCACCTAAGCCTCCAGTCCAGGTTTATCGCCTATCCAGGTTCCATCCGCAGGGAGTCCGGCCGAGGTTTCCCATACGGCCCCGAACGATGTGAACAGGGTTCCCGAGATACCTAACGGGTATTCGGTAAACCCGGCCACGTACCTACCGCATCACAGCCCACCCCTACGGTCAGCGCTGTCCACGGCCTCCAGTAGGCTACAAACACCAGAAACTACTTGCAACTCCCGGACAGAGAACTAGGGTGAATAAGAAGTCGAGAGGGTCCATTGGTCTCGGGCCCAATGCATGGTAGTAGCTGATTCTTAAATCACACATACAGATCTCAGTGCTTAAGGTCGGCTTCAATGAAACAACCCACCATGTACTCCTACATGGCCTCTCATCGATACCTTTACCAAATCGTGTTCACCACACCACTCTCATTACCGACATAATCATTTCACTCTAGCCCATCACCCAGATGAACCAGACCTGACACGACTCTAAGCATAGCAGGCATAGCAAGGTAGGAACAACACATACATATGGCTCAATCAACTCCTACACATGCTAGTGGGTTTCATCTAGTTACTGTGGCAATGACAGGTCATGCAGAGGAAGTGGGTTCAACTACCGTAGCACACAGCAGTTTGAGACGCGTTGTCTTAATGCAGTAAAAGAGAGCAGGAGCGAGAACATGGGATTGTATCGATATGATCAAATGGTTGGTTGCTTGCCTGATGGTTCGATGCACTGATATGGTTCTTCGTTAGGGTAACCACGGTACTCCTCGGAGGCAGAACCTGTCGCAAAGGACACCGATACACAACCATCACCAAACAATGTGCAACAATATGATGCATGCATGAAACATGGCAATATGAGTGTGTTGGGCTAATGCAACTAAAACCAGAAGGGTTTGGACAAATTTGAATCAAAGATTCTAATTTCAAACTCAACCATGGCCTTTTAAAGTGCTTTTCCTTGTTCTGCATTAAACATCAAGTTAACTTGTTTAGTCATGCATGAAAATAGTACAGATGGATAGATTGGATTTTTCTGATCATTTTTCATATATAATTTGTCTGATTTGGAGTTACAGAATAAAAGTTATGAATTTTTGAAGTTTAAATTATATTCTGGAATTTCCTATATTAGAATAATTCCAGAAAATCATTATTGCGTCAGCCTGACGTCAGTGTGACGTCAGCAGGTCAACGGAACAGGTCTGGGTCAAACCTGACAGTGGGTCCCGCATGTCAGGGTGATTATTTTAATTAAAGTTTAATTAAAACTAAACATGTTTAATTAACAGGGCTGGGCCCCACCTGTCATTGACTCAGGGGAGTCAACCAGGGCCCACCCGTGGTCAAAGTCAATGCCAGCGGCGCCGGCGTTTAGCCGC
>NW_021196183.1:0-1078 GCF_002162155.2 Triticum dicoccoides
GGCTCAGCGGTAACACTAGGAGACATTTCCCGGTAAGAGAGGCTACTAAAGATAAACAACTAGATAGTCAGATCCCACACATACCAAGCATTTCAATCATACACACAATATGCTCGATATGTGCAAATACAACGAAGCATCACAACATGACTCTACGACACAAGTACTTTATTTAAGGCTCAGGGAGCCATACATAACATACACAAAGGTACGGGTCTCACGACCCAACATACAAGTCATACAGTCATACAAACCAGCAGCGGAAGTAACTTGTCTGAGTACAGACAACTAGTAAAATAAAAGAGGCTTGGAAAGCCTAACTATACTACATGGTCCTTCACAAGCTCAGGGTCACCACCTGGGTCTTTAGCCTACTCGTTGATGTCAACGTCTACATAGAACCCATCAGAAGGGGTTGCAGCGTCTTCTGTAAAAATGTAGATTATAGCAACATGAGTACAAAGGTACTCAGCAAGACTTACATCAGATCCTACATACATGCATGTTATCAAGAAGGGTTGGTGGAGTTATTGCAGCAAGCCAGCTTTGACTCTTGGCTAGACTATCCTACGATACTCCAACTTGAAATGGTTTTGCGCACACGAGTCCACTACTCACCAATTCAATACACTATCGAGGATCCGCCTCCATCTTCCTACGGAAGAGCCATCCTCGGCACTCACACTTATCTTGAGGCTTTTAGCAGTTTCCATTTACTTGTCTATGAACTGTATAGGCAACCAAGTAGTCCTTTACCGCGGACGCGGCTATTCGAATAGATTATGATAACCCTGCAGGGGTGTACTTCTTCATACATGTTTCCACCACTTAGCGTCTGCACACGACATGTGCTCGGCAGACTTCAAGCGAAAGCCGACGTGGGTGTAGACCACGACCTACCTAAACACTTAAGCCTCTAGTCCAGGTTTATCGCCTATTCAGGTTCCATCCGCAGGGAGTCCGGCCGAGGTTTCCCATACGGCCCCGAACGATGTGAACAGGGTTCCCGAGATACCTAACGGGTATTCGGTACACCCGGCCACGTACCTACCGCATCACAGCCCACCCCTATGGTCAG
>NW_021196184.1:0-2345 GCF_002162155.2 Triticum dicoccoides
CTTGGAGTTACGAGCTTCGCAAGGGATAGGGTCAATATTCAGCTCCATCGCTGTAGAGGTAGCAGCCCCCGAGGCGGTGTCTAGCCACCCATCTTCGATCGGCGCAGTCGGCTCCGAGTTTAGGGTCAAAGCAGATTCATGCTCATCGTGACAGTGCGGCGCGCTCGGCTGTGTCTCGAATCCGTCGAAGATCAAGTCTCCGCGGATGTCGGTCGTATAGTTTAAACTTCCAAATCTGACCTGATGGCCAGGGCCGTAGCTTTCGATCTGCTCCAGATGGCCAAGTGAATTGGCCCGCAGTGCGAAGCCGCCGAATACGAAGATCTGTCTGGGGAGAAAAGTTTCGCCCCGGACCGCGTTGTTGATGATCGAAGGAGCCATCGGGCCTATGAGCGACGACACAAAGGAACTCTCAATCAAAGCACCAATGTCGGTGTCAAAACCGGGGGATCTCGGGTAGGGGGTCCCGAACTGTGCGTCTAGGCGGATGGTAACAGGAGACAAGGGACACGATGTTTTTACCCAGGTTCGGGCCCTCTCGATGGAGATAAAACCCTACTCTTGCTTGATTGATATTAATGATATGGGTAGTACAAGAGTGGATCTACCACGAGATCAAGGAGGATAAACCCTAGAAGCTAGCCTATGGTATGATTGTTGTTCGTCCTATGGACTAAAACCCTCTGGTTTATATAGACACCGGATAGGGCTAGGGTTACACAGAGTCGGTTACAATGGTAGGAGATCTACATATCCGTATCGCCAAGCTTGCCTTCCACGCCAAGGAAAGTCCCATCTGGACACGAGACGAAGTCTTCAATCTTGTATCTTCATAGTCTTGGAGTCCGGCCGATGATGATAGTTCGGCTATCCGGACACCCCCTAGTCCAGGACTCCCTCAGCGGTCACCGAACCCGTACAAATGGCAACCCTTGGGGGCGGTCACCGAACCCGTACACTTTGGCAACCCTTGGGGGCAGTCACCGGAACCCGTCAAATTGCTCGGGGCGATCTCCACAACCTAATTGGAGACCCCGACGCTTGCCTGAAGCTTTACACCACATTGATTGAGCTCCGAACGCCACCAACCGTCTAGGGCACCCAAGCACCCAAGAGGAACAAGCTCAAGGGCACCAAGCACCCAAGAGTAATAAGCTTCTCAACTTGTAACTTCCACGTATCACGTGGAGAACTCAAACCGATGCACCAAATGCAATGGCAAGGGCACACGGAGTGCCCAAGTCCTTCTCTCCCAAATCCCACCAAATCAACTAATGCTAGGGAGGAAAATGAGAGGAAGAACGAAATAAGAACACGAAGAACTCCAAGATCTAGATCCAAGGGGTTCCCCTCACTTAGAGGAGAAAGTGATTGGTGGAAACGTGGATCTAGATCTCCTCTCTCTTTTCCTTCAAAAACTAGCAAGAATCCATGGAGGGATTGAGAGTTAGCAAGCTCGGAGAAGGTCAACAATGGGGGAAGAACACGAGCTCAAGGTATGAGGTTCATTGGGGAAGAAGACCCCCTTTTATAGGAGGGGGAAAAACCAACCGTTACCCCCCTACCAGTCCCGCAGAGAGCGGTACTACCTCTTAATAGCCTAAGCGATACTACCGCTCCAGAGCGGTACTACCGCCACACCTGCCGCGGCTGGTACCGGAAAGTACGACACGAAAAACGAGCCCTCGAATCGAGGCGGCACTAGCACGAAACCGCAGCGGTACTACAGCTGGGGCTACAGCGGTACTACCGTTGTGGAGCGGTACTGCCACTTATAGCACCCAAGCGGTACTACCGCTCCGGCCTGCGGTACTACCGCTCAGACCAGAGCAGGGAGAAAAGCAGAAATGCCATAACTTCTACATATGAGCTCCGAAATGAGCAAACGCAAGCTTGTTTGAAACAAGACAACGAGTAGCATCAAAACAGCGACAGAGAAGAACCAACATACCCTCCAACATCGAAAACATCATAGAAGATGCATGTGAACTCCATTTTCGATGAACTCGAGCTTGTCATAAAAATGACCATAAGCTCCAAATCTCACAAGGAGAAGAACCAAACAAGAACCAATAAAGATGATGCAAGGATGCAATGGTTTGAGCTCTCTACGAACGATATGATCAAGCAACTCATCAAGAGCCCCCCTTGATAGTATGGCAATCGATCCTATAACCCGGTCTCCCACAACTACCATGAGACCGGTAAAATAGAAAACCTATCAAGGGCAAACCTTTGCCTTGCACATGGTCCACATGAGCTAGATGATGACGATCTTGACTCCCTCAAGTTGGACCACCTTTCTTGGTTGCGTTGGCTCGATGAAGACTAGTTGATTGCTCCCC
>NW_021196185.1:0-950 GCF_002162155.2 Triticum dicoccoides
CCTTGCAATAAAAGCACTCAGTCTCGGGCTTGGGTCCATTCTTTGGCTTCTTCCCGGCAGCTTGCTTGCCGGGCGCGGCAACCTCCTTGCCGTCCTTCTTGAAGCTCTTTTTACCCTTGCCTTTCTTGAACTTAGTGGTTTTATTGATCATCAACACTTGATGTTCCTTCCTGACTTCTACCTCCGCTGATTTCAGCATAGCAAATACTTCAGGAATGGTCTTTTCCATCCCCTGCATATTGAAGTTCATCACAAAGCTCTTGTAGCTTGGTGGAAGCGACTGGAGGATTCTGTCAATGACCGCATCATCCGGGAGATTAACTCCTAGCTGAGTCAAGCGGTTATGCAACCCAGACATAGTGAGTATGTGCTCACTGACAGAACTGTTTTCCTCCATCTTACAGCTAAAGAATTTGTCGGAGACTTCATATCTCTCGACCCGAGCATGAGCTTGGAAAACCATTTTCAGCTCTTCGAACATCTCATATGCTCCATGTCTCTCAAAACGCTTTTGGAGCCCCGGCTCTAGGCTGTAAAGCATGCCGCACTAAACGAGGGAGTAGTCATCGAAACGTGCCTGCCAAGCATTCATAACATCTTGTTCTGCAGGGAGAACGGGTGCGTCACCAAGCGGTGCTTGTAGGACATAATCTTTCTTGGCAGCTATGAGGATGATCCTCAGGTTCCGGACCCAGTCCGTATAGTTGCTGCCATCGTCTTTCAGCTTAGTTTTCTCTAGGAACGCGTTGAAGTTGAGGACTACGTTGGCCATTTGATCTACAAGACATATTGCAAAGATTTTAGACTAAGTTCATGATAATTAAGTTCAACTAATCAAATTATTAGTGAACTCCCACTTAGATTAGACATCCCTCTAGTCATCTAAGTATTACATGATCCGAGTTAAACTAGACCGTGTCCGATCATCACGTGAGACGGACTAGTCAACA
>NW_021196186.1:0-1126 GCF_002162155.2 Triticum dicoccoides
GATCTGAAACAATAGTATTTGGCACACCATGCAAGCGAATAATTTCACGAAAGAACAAATCAGCAACATTAACAGCATCATCGATTTTATGACATGGTATAAAGTGTGCCATTTTCGAGAATCTATCCACGACAACAAATATGCTATCCCTCCCCTTCTTTGTTCGAGGTAAACCTAAAACAAAGTCCATAGATATATCCTCCCAAGGAACACTAGGTACAGGCAAAGGCATATATAAACCATGAGGATTGAGTCGTGACTTAGCTTTTTGACATGTAGTGCAGCGAGCAATAAAACGCTCAACATCCCGTCTCATCTTTGGCCAAAAGAAATGTGTAGCAAGTACGTCCTCCGTCTTCTTCACGCCAAAGTGTCCCATTAATCCTCCTCCATGCGCCTCCTGCAACAACAAAAGACGAACGGAGCTAGCTGGAATGCATAGCTTGTTAGTACGAAACACAAATCCATCGTTAACAACAAACTTGTTCCACATTCTTCCTTCTTTACAATTATGTATTACATCTTTAAAATCAGCATCATGCACATATTGATCTTTGATGGTCTCCAAACAAAATATTTTGAAGTCAAGTTGTGAAAGCATAATATAGCGACGAGACAATGCATCAGCAATAACATTTTCTTTTCCCTTCTTGTCTTTAATGACATAAGGGAAAGTCTCAACGAATTCAACCCATTTAGCATGTCTACGATTCAGTTTAGCTTGACTTTTAATATGTTTCAAAGATTCATGATCAGAATGTATAACAAATTCTTTGGGCCATAAATAATGTTGCCATGTTTCTAAAGTCCGAACAAGAGCATATAATTCTTTATCATAAGTAGAATAATTCAGACTAGGCCCACTCAATTTTTCAGAAAAGTATGCAACAGGTTTGCCATCTTGTAATAACACACCTCCTAATCCAATTCCACTAGCATCACATTCAAGCTCAAAAGTCTTATTAAAATCAGGAAGTTGGAGTAAAGGAGCATGTGTCAACTTATCTTTCAATACCGTGAAGGCTTCTTCCTGTGCGGTACCCCAAAGAAAAGGCACATCTTTCTTTGTAAGCTCATTGAGAGGTGCAGCAATGGTGCTGAAATCTCTCACAAAACGCCTATAGAA
>NW_021196187.1:0-738 GCF_002162155.2 Triticum dicoccoides
AAGATGCGCGAGAAGAGAAGCTGGCGGCCCTTCGGGTGGCCAATACCAAGAAGCACGACTTCAGGTCCTTTATGGAAACTTTCCTTGCAGCTGCCACTCGGATCGCCGACGGAATTGACCTTGATGAATTCGTTGCACCTTCCAGCCCTCCACAGGAGGGGTAAAAAACTTCTTCTGGCTCGATACTTTTAAATTTGCCTCGGTATGCCGAGTGGAATTGTAACCGACAAACCTTAACGGGCTTGATGCCTGAGCACTTTCGGTTCCTTTAGATGCCGATTCAAACTTGAATTTGGTGCTTGAATACGATTGCCTTCGGCTCGAAATGTCTTTTGCAGGTTCAAAGCAAGGCGCCTTTATTGCAATCGACTTATCCTGCGGTCCACTTAGGCGAGCACTGGGCCGCGGCTAAACCTCCGAGTGGAAGTCAGGCTTACCACTCGGTAGGATTTTTATAACTTAGGCGAGCACATGGTTGCAGCTAAGCCCCCGAGTGAGAGGGTTGCTCTTCATTCGGTAGGATTTTTATAACTTAGGCGAGTGCTTGGACTGCAGCTAAGCCTCCGAGTGAGAGGGTTGCTCTTCACTCGGTAGGATTTTTACAACTTAGGCGAGTGCTTGGACTGCAGCTAAGCCCCCGAGTGAGAGGGTTGCTCTTCACTCGGTAGGATTTTTATAACTTAGGCGAGTGCTTGGACTGCAGCTAAGCCTCCGAGTGAGAGGGTTGCTCTTCACTCG
>NW_021196189.1:0-1114 GCF_002162155.2 Triticum dicoccoides
TTTGTGACTTAGAGTCATCCGGATCTGAGTCGAAGCTAGCGTCGACGTAACCCTTTACGACGAGCTCTTCGTCTCCTCCATAAACGAGAAACATGTCCTTTGTCCTTTTCAGGTACTTCAGGATATTCTTGACCGCTGTCCAGTGTTCCTTGCCGGGATTACTTTGGTATCTTGCTACCAAACTTACGGCAAGGTTTACATCGGGTCTGGTACACAGCATGGCATACATAATAGATCCTATGGCTGAAGCATAGGGGATGACACTCATCTCTTCTTTATCTTTTGCCGTGGTCGGTGACTGAGCTGAGCTCAGTCTCATACCTTGTAACATAGGCAAGAACCCCTTCTTGGACTGATCCATTCTGAATCTCTTCAAAATCTTATCAAGGTATGTGCTTTGTGAAAGACCTATGAGGCGTCTCGATCTATCTCTATAGATCTTGATGCCTAATATATACGCAGCTTCTCCAAGGTCCTTCATTGAAAAACACTTATTCAAGTAGGCCTTAATGCTGTCCAGAAATTCTATATTATTTCCCATCAGGAGTATGTCATCTACATATAATATGAGAAATGCTACAGAGCTCCCACTCACTTTCTTGTAAACGCATGCTTCTCCATAAGTCTGCATAAACCCAAACGCTTTGATCATCTCATCAAAGCGAATGTTCCAACTCCGAGATGCTTGCACCAGTCCATAAATGGATCGCTGGAGCTTGCATACTTTGTTAGCGTTTTGAGGATCGACAAAACCTTCCGGCTGCATCATATACAGTTCTTCCTTAAGATGCCCGTTAAGGAATGCTGTTTTGACGTCCATCTGCCATATCTCATAATCATAGTATGCGGCAATTGCTAACATGATTCGGACGGACTTTAGCTTCGCTACGGGAGAGAATGTCTCGTCGTAGTCAATCCCTTGAACCTGTCGATAACCCTTAGCGACAAGTCGAGCTTTATAGATGGTAACATTACCATCCGCGTCCGTCTTCTTCTTAAAGATCCATTTGTTTTCTATCGCTCGCCGATCATCGGGCAAGTCTGTCAAAGTCCATACTTTGTTTTCATACATGGATTCTATCTCGGATTTCATGGCTTCAAGCCATTTGTTGGA